>NW_027189146.1:893060-1094440 GCF_040958095.1 Procambarus clarkii | reverse complement strand
AAGTTTTCTTGCATTTTGTTTCGTACGAAAAATCATCGAATTTAGCAATATTTTGACGTTTATCATCCCCTTTTCCTTTATGTGATTTAAACAAAATATCATCGAATTAGGCAATATTTTGCCGTTTTTCCACGTTTTTGTGAATTTTCAGTCTATGGGTATTAATTCATATATATACGATAAAAATTATGCAAACACATAATTGATTAGATAATAACCTTAAATACTTCATTTTCAATCATCTATTTGTTTCTCGTTAAAATACTGAGTAAAATATTGAAAAGGGGAGAAGTTCGGTTTTTATTGCATATATCGACGTTTCAGCCGGATTAGAGCGGTTTTACGTGTACATCTTCCCTCGGTAATATAAACGGAAAATCAGGAACATTTTTGGTAATTCTAATGAAAACACATTGATTTTTATCATTTGTATTGGAAACAACATTGTCATATGTCTTTTCTTGGATCTAAATAATACGAAACCTCGCTCTATGATTTGAAGTTAAAATCCTCAAATATGGTTAAATAGTGACTTTTTTCAACTTTTTCATGTAGTTTAATACTACTTAAATATATTTATTTTAACCAATATTTCGATTCTATTTCATGTAGAATCACGATATGTGATTTGGCCGTCATATATCAGAATTTCGCAAAATATTGCATTTTAAGCAAGTTTTCTTGCATTTTGTTTCGTACGAAAAATCATCGAATTTAGCAATATTTTGACGTTCATCATCCCCTTTTCCTTTATGTGACTTAAACAAAATATCATCGAATTAGGCAATATTTTGCCGTTTTCCACGTTTTTGTGAATTTACAGTCTATGGGTATTAATTCATATATATACGATAAAAATGATGCAAACACATAATTGATTAGATAATAACCTTAAATACTTCATTTTCAATCATCTATTTGTTTCTCGTTAAAATACTGAGTAAGATATTGAAAAGGGGAGAAGTTCGGTTTTTATTGCATATATCGACGTTTCAGCTTGAATAGAGCGATTTTCGTGTACATCTTCCATCGGTAATATAAACGGAAAATCAGTAACATTTTAGTTAATACTAATGAAAACACATTGATTTTTATGATTTGTATTGGAAACAACATTGTCATATGTCTTTTCTTGGATCTAAATAATACGAAACCTCGCTCTGTGATTTGAAGTTAAAATCCTCAAATATGGTTAAATATTGACTTTTTTCACGTTTTTCACGAAGTTTGATATTACGTAAATATATTCATTTTTACCAATATTTCGATACTATTTCATGTAGTATCACGATATGTGATTTGGCCTTCAAATCTTAGAATTTCGCATAATATTGCATTTTAAGCAAGTTTTCTTGCATTTTGTTTCGTACGAAAAATCATCGAATTTAGCAATATTTTGACGTTTATCATCCCCTTTTCCTTTGTGACTTGAACAAAATATCATCGAATTAGGCAATATTTTGCCGTTTTCCACGTTTTTGTGAATTTACAGTCTATGGGTATTAATTCATATATATACGATAAAAATTATGCAAACACATAATTGATTAGATAATAACCTTAAATACTTCATTTTCAATCATCTACTTGTTTCTCGTTAAAATACTGAGTAAGATATTGAAAAGGGGAGAAGTTCGGTTTTTATTGCATATATCGACTTTTCAGCCGGATTAGAGCGGTTTTACGTGTACATCTTCCCTCGGTAATATAAACGGAAAATCAGGAACATTTTAGTTAATTCTAATGATAACACATTGATTTTTATCATTTGTATTGGAAACAACATTGTCATATGTCTTTTCTTGGATCTAAATAATACGAAACCTCGCTCTATGATTTGAAGTTAAAATCCTCAAATATGGTTAAATAGTGACTTTTTCACGTTTTTCATGTAGTTTGATACTACGTAAATATATTCATTTTAACCAATATTTCGATTCTATTTCATGTAGAATCACGATATGTGATTTGGCCGTCAAATATCAGAATTTCGCAAAATATTGCATTTTAAGCAAGTTTTCTTGCATTTTGTTTTGTACGAAAAATCATCGAATTTAGCAATATTTTGACGTTTATCATCCCCTTTTCCTTTATGTGACTTAAACAAAATATCATTGAATTAGGCAATATTTTGCCGTTTTCCACGTTTTTGTGAATTTACAGTCTATGGGTATTAATTCAAATATATACGATAAAAATGATGCAAACGCATAATTGATTAGATAATAACCTTAAATACTTCATTTTCAATCATCTATTTGTTTCTCGTTAAAATACTGAGTAAGATATTGAAAAGGGGAGAAGTTCTGTTTTTATTGCATATATCGACGTTTCAGCCGGAATAGAGGGATTTTCGTGTACATCTTCCATCGGTAATATAAACGGAAAATCAGTAACATTTTAGTTAATACTAATGAAAACACATTGATTTTTATCATTTGTATTGGAAACAACATTGTCATATGTCTTTTCTTGGATCTAAATAATACGAAACCTCGCTCTGTGATTTGAAGTTAAAATCCTCAAATATGGTTATATATTGACTTTTTTCACGTTTTTCATGTAGTTTGATATTACGTAAATATATTCATTTTTACCAATATTTCGATACTATTTCATGTAGTATCACGATATGTGATTTGGCCTTCAATTCTCAGAATTTCGCATAATATTGCATTTTAAGCAAGTTTTCTTGCATTTTGTTTCGTACGAAAAATCATCGAATTTAGCAATATTTTGACGTTTATCATCCCCTTTTCCTTTATGTGACTTAAACAAAATATCATCGAATTAGGCAATATTTTGCCGTTTTCCACGTTTTTGTGAATTTACAGTCTATGGGTATTAATTCATATATATACGATAAAAATGATGCAAACACATAATTGATTAGATAATAACCTTAAATACTTCATTTTCAATCATCTATTTGTTTCTCGTTAAAATACTGAGTAAGATATTGAAAAGGGGAGAAGTTCTGTTTTTATTGCATATATCGACGTTTCAGCCGGATTAGAGCGGTTTTACGTGTACATCTTCCCTCGGTAATATAAACTGAAAATCAGGAACATTTTAGTTAATTCTAATGATAACACATTGATTTTTATCATTTGTATTGGAAACAACATTGTCATATGTCTTTTCTTGGATCTAAATAATACGAAACCTCGCTCTATGATTTGAAGTTAAAATCCTCAAATATGGTTAAATAGTGACTTTTTCACGTTTTTCATGTAGTTTGATACTACGTAAATATATTCATTTTAACCAATATTTCGATTCTATTTCATGTAGTATCACGATATGTGATTTGGCCTTCAAATCTCAGAATTTCGCACAATATTGCATTTTAAGCAAGTTTTCTTGCATTTTGTTTCGTACGAAAAATCATCGAATTTAGCAATATTTTGACGTTTATCATCCCCTTTTCCTTTATGTGATTTAAACAAAATATCATCGAATTAGGCAATATTTTGCCGTTTTTCCACGTTTTTGTGAATTTTCAGTCTATGGGTATTAATTCATATATATACGATAAAAATTATGCAAACACATAATTGATTAGATAATAACCTTAAATACTTCATTTTCAATAATCTATTTGTTTCTCGTTAAAATACTGAGTAAAATATTGAAAAGGGGAGAAGTTCGGTTTTTATTGCATATATCGACGTTTCAGCCGGATTAGAGCGGTTTTACGTGTACATCTTCCCTCGGTAATATAAACGGAAAATCAGGAACATTTTTGTTAATTCTAATGAAAACACATTGATTTTTATCATTTGTATTGGAAACAACATTGTCATATGTCTTTTCTTGGATCTAAATAATACGAAACCTCGCTCTATGATTTGAAGTTAAAATCCTCAAATATGGTTAAATAGTGACTTTTTTCACCTTTTTCATGTAGTTTAATACTACGTAAATATATTCATTTTAACCAATATTTCGATTCTATTTCATGTAGAATCACGATATGTGATTTGGCCGTCATATATCAGAATTTCGCAAAATATTGCATTTTAAGCAAGTTTTCTTGCATTTTGTTTCGTACGAAAAATAATCGAATTTAGCAATATTTTGACGTTTATCATCCCCTTTTCCTTTATGTGACTTAAACAAAATATCATCGAATTAGGCAATATTTTGCCGTTTTCCACGTTTTTGTGAATTTACAGTCTATGGGTATTAATTCATATATATACGATAAAAATGATGCAAACACATAATTGATTAGATAATAACCTTAAATACTTCATTTTCAATCATCTATTTGTTTCTCGTTAAAATACTGACTAAGATATTGAAAAGGGGAGAAGTTCTGTTTTTATTGCATATATCGACGTTTCAGCCGGAATAGAGCGATTTTCGTGTACATCTTCCATCGGTAATATAAACGGAAAATCAGTAACATTTTAGTTAATACTAATGAAAACACATTGATTTTTATCATTTGTATTGGAAACAACATTGTCATATGTCTTTTCTTGGATCTAAATAATACGAAACCTCGCTCTGTGATTTGAAGTTAAAATCCTCAAATATAGTTATATATTGACTTTTTTCACGTTTTTCATGTAGTTTGATATTATGTAAATATATTCATTTTTACCAATATTTCGATACTATTTCATGTAGTATCACGATATGTGATTTGGCCTTCAATTCTCAGAATTTCGCATAATATTGCATTTTAAGCAAGTTTTCTTGCATTTTGTTTCGTACGAAAAATCATCGAATTTAGCAATATTTTGACGTTTATCATCCCCTTTTCCTTTATGTGATTTAAACAAAATGTCATCGAATTAGGCAATATTTTGCCGTTTTTCCACGTTTTTGTGAATTTTCAGTCTATGGGTATTAATTCATATATATACGATAAAAATTATGCAAACACATAATTGATTAGATAATAACCTTAAATACTTCATTTTCAATCATCTACTTGTTTCTCGTTAAAATACTGAGTAAGATATTGAAAAGGGGAGAAGTTCGGTTTTTATTGCATATATCGACTTTTCAGCCGGATTAGAGCGGTTTTACGTGTACATCTTCCCTCGGTAATATAAACGGAAAATCAGGAACATTTTAGTTAATTCTAATGATAACACATTGATTTTTATCATTTGTATTTTAAACAACATTGTCATATGTCTTTTCTTGGATCTAAATAATACGAAACCTCGCTCTATGATTTGAAGTTAAAATCCTCAAATATGGTTAAATAGTGACTTTTTCACGTTTTTCATGTAGTTTGATACTACGTAAATATATTCATTTTAACCAATATTTCGATTCTATTTCATGTAGAATCACGATATGTGATTTGGCCGTCAAATATCAGAATTTCGCAAAATATTGCATTTTAAGCAAGTTTTCTTGCATTTTGTTTTGTACGAAAAATCATCGAATTTAGCAATATTTTGACGTTTATCATCCCCTTTTCCTTTATGTGACTTAAACAAAATATCATTGAATTAGGCAATATTTTGCCGTTTTCCACGTTTTTGTGAATTTACAGTCTATGGGTATTAATTCAAATATATACGATAAAAATGATGCAAACGCATAATTGATTAGATAATAACCTTAAATACTTCATTTTCAATCATCTATTTGTTTCTCGTTAAAATACTGAGTAAGATATTGAAAAGGGGAGAAGTTCTGTTTTTATTGCATATATCGACGTTTCAGCCGGAATAGAGCGATTTTCGTGTACATCTTCCATCGGTAATATAAACGGAAAATCAGTAACATTTTAGTTAATACTAATGAAAACACATTGATTTTTATCATTTGTATTGGAAACAACATTGTCATATGTCTTTTCTTGGATCTAAATAATACGAAACCTCGCTCTGTGATTTGAAGTTAAAATCCTCAAATATGGTTAAATAGTGACTTTTTTCACGTTTTTCATGTAGTTTGATATTACGTAAATATATTCATTTTTACCAATATTTCGATACTATTTCATGTAGTATCACGATATGTGATTTGGCCTTCAATTCCCAGAATTTCGCATAATATTGCATTTTAAGCAAGTTTTCTTGCATTTTGTTTCGTACGAAAAATCATCGAATTTAGCAATATTTTGACGTTTATCATCCCCTTTTCCTTTATGTGATTTAAACAAAATGTCATCGAATTAGGCAATATTTTGCCGTTTTTCCACGTTTTTGTGAATTTTCAGTCTATGGGTATTAATTCATATATATACGATAAAAATTATGCAAACACATAATTGATTAGATAATAACCTTAAATACGTCATTTTCAATCATCTATTTGTTTCTCGTTAAAATACTGAGTAAAATATTGAAAAGGGGAGAAGTTCGGTTTTTATTGCATATATCGACGTTTCAGCCGGATTAGAGCGGTTTTACGTGTACATCTTCCCTCGGTAATATAAACGGAAAATCAGGAACATTTTTGGTAATTCTAATGAAAACACATTGATTTTTATCATTTGTATTGGAAACAACATTGTCATATGTCTTTTCTTGGATCTAAATAATACGAAACCTCGCTCTATGATTTGAAGTTAAAATCCTCAAATATGGTTAAATAGTGACTTTTTTCACCTTTTTCATGTAGTTTAATACTACTTAAATATATTTATTTTAACCAATATTTCGATTCTATTTCATGTAGAATCACGATATGTGATTTGGCCGTCATATATCAGAATTTCGCAAAATATTGCATTTTAAGCAAGTTTTCTTGCATTTTGTTTCGTACGAAAAATCATCGAATTTAGCAATATTTTGACGTTCATCATCCCCTTTTCCTTTATGTGACTTAAACAAAATATCATCGAATTAGGCAATATTTTGCCGTTTTCCACGTTTTTGTGAATTTACAGTCTATGGGTATTAATTCATATATATACGATAAAAATGATGCAAACACATAATTGATTAGATAATAACCTTAAATACTTCATTTTCAATCATCTATTTGTTTCTCGTTAAAATACTGAGTAAGATATTGAAAAGGGGAGAAGTTCGGTTTTTATTGCATATATCGACGTTTCAGCCAGAATAGAGCGATTTTCGTGTACATCTTCCATCGGTAATATAAACGGAAAATCAGTAACATTTTAGTTAATACTAATGAAAACACATTGATTTTTATGATTTGTATTGGAAACAACATTGTCATATGTCTTTTCTTGGATCTAAATAATACGAAACCTCGCTCTGTGATTTGAAGTTAAAATCCTCAAATATGGTTAAATATTGACTTTTTTCACGTTTTTCATGAAGTTTGATATTACGTAAATATATTCATTTTTACCAATATTTCGATACTATTTCATGTAGTATCACGATATGTGATTTGGCCTTCAAATCTTAGAATTTCGCATAATATTGCATTTTAAGCAAGTTTTCTTGCATTTTGTTTCGTACGAAAAATCATCGAATTTAGCAATATTTTGACGTTTATCATCCCCTTTTCCTTTGTGACTTGAACAAAATATCATCGAATTAGGCAATATTTTGCCGTTTTCCACGTTTTTGTGAATATACAGTCTATGGGTATTAATTCATATATATACGATAAAAATTATGCAAACACATAATTGATTAGATAATAACCTTAAATACTTCATTTTCAATCATCTACTTGTTTCTCGTTAAAATACTGAGTAAGATATTGAAAAGGGGAGAAGTTCGGTTTTTATTGCATATATCGACTTTTCAGCCGGATTAGAGCGGTTTTACGTGTACATCTTCCCTCGGTAATATAAACGGAAAATCAGGAACATTTTAGTTAATTCTAATGATTACACATTGATTTTTATCATTTGTATTGGAAACAACATTGTCATATGTCTTTTCTTGGATCTAAATAATACGAAACCTCGCTCTATGATTTGAAGTTAAAATCCTCAAATATGGTTAAATAGTGACTTTTTCACGTTTTTCATGTAGTTTGATACTACGTAAATATATTCATTTTAACCAATATTTCGATTCTATTTCATGTAGAATCACGATATGTGATTTGGCCGTCAAATATCAGAATTTCGCAAAATATTGCATTTTAAGCAAGTTTTCTTGCATTTTGTTTTGTACGAAAAATCATCGAATTTAGCAATATTTTGACGTTTATCATCCCCTTTTCCTTTATGTGACTTAAACAAAATATCATTGAATTAGGCAATATTTTGCCGTTTTCCACGTTTTTGTGAATTTACAGTCTATGGGTATTAATTCAAATATATACGATAAAAATGATGCAAACGCATAATTGATTAGATAATAACCTTAAATACTTCATTTTCAATCATCTATTTGTTTCTCGTTAAAATACTGAGTAAGATATTGAAAAGGGGAGAAGTTCTGTTTTTATTGCATATATCGACGTTTCAGCCGGAATAGAGCGATTTTCGTGTACATCTTCCATCGGTAATATAAACGGAAAATCAGTAACATTTTAGTTAATACTAATGAAAACACATTGATTTTTATGATTTGTATTGGAAACAACATTGTCATATGTCTTTTCTTGGATCTAAATAATACGAAACCTCGCTCTGTGATTTGAAGTTAAAATCCTCAAATATGGTTAAATATTGACTTTTTTCACGTTTTTCATGTAGTTTGATATTACGTAAATATATTCATTTTTACCAATATTTCGATACTATTTCATGTAGTATCACGATATGTGATTTGGCCTTCAATTCTCAGAATTTCGCATAATATTGCATTTTAAGCAAGTTTTCTTGCATTTTGTTTCGTACGAAAAATCATCGAATTTAGCAATATTTTGACGTTTATCATCCCCTTTTCCTTTATGTGATTTAAAGAAAATGTCATCGAATTAGGCAATATTTTGCCGTTTTTCCACGTTTTTGTGAATTTTCAGTCTATGGGTATTAATTCATATATATACGATAAAAATTATGCAAACACATAATTGATTAGATAATAACCTTAAATACTTCATTTTCAATCATCTATTTGTTTCTCGTTAAAATACTGAGTAAAATATTGAAAAGGGGAGAAGTTCGGTTTTTATTGCATATATCGACGTTTCAGCCGGATTAGAGCGGTTTTACGTGTACATCTTCCCTCGGTAATATAAACGGAAAATCAGGAACATTTTTGGTAATTCTAATGAAAACACATTGATTTTTATCATTTGTATTGGAAACAACATTGTCATATGTCTTTTCTTGGATCTAAATAATACGAAACCTCGCTCTATGATTTGAAGTTAAAATCCTCAAATATGGTTAAATAGTGACTTTTTTCACCTTTTTCATGTAGTTTAATACTACTTAAATATATTTATTTTAACCAATATTTCGATTCTATTTCATGTAGAATCACGATATGTGATTTGGCCGTCATATATCAGAATTTCGCAAAATATTGCATTTTAAGCAAGTTTTCTTGCATTTTGTTTCGTACGAAAAATCATCGAATTTAGCAATATTTTGACGTTCATCATCCCCTTTTCCTTTATGTGACTTAAACAAAATATCATCGAATTAGGCAATATTTTGCCGTTTTCCACGTTTTTGTGAATTTACAGTCTATGGGTATTAATTCATATACATACGATAAAAATGATGCAAACACATAATTGATTAGATAATAACCTTAAATACTTCATTTTCAATCATCTATTTGTTTCTCGTTAAAATACTGAGTAAGATATTGAAAAGGGGAGAAGTTCGGTTTTTATTGCATATATCGACGTTTCAGCCGGAATAGAGCGATTTTCGTGTACATCTTCCATCGGTAATATAAACGGAAAATCAGTAACATTTTAGTTAATACTAATGAAAACACATTGATTTTTATGATTTGTATTGGAAACAACATTGTCATATGTCTTTTCTTGGATCTAAATAATACGAAACCTCGCTCTGTGATTTGAAGTTAAAATCCTCAAATATGGTTAAATATTGACTTTTTTCACGTTTTTCATGAAGTTTGATATTACGTAAATATATTCATTTCTACCAATATTTCGATACTATTTCATGTAGTATCACGATATGTGATTTGGCCTTCAAATCTTAGAATTTCGCATAATATTGCATTTTAAGCAAGTTTTCTTGCATTTTGTTTCGTACGAAAAATCATCGAATTTAGCAATATTTTGACGTTTATCATCCCCTTTTCCTTTGTGACTTGAACAAAATATCATCGAATTAGGCAATATTTTGCCGTTTTCCACGTTTTTGTGAATTTACAGTCTATGGGTATTAATTCATATATATACGATAAAAATTATGCAAACACATAATTGATTAGATAATAACCTTAAATACTTTATTTTCAATCATCTACTTGTTTCTCGTTAAAATACTGAGTAAGATATTGAAAAGGGGAGAAGTTCGGTTTTTATTGCATATATCGACTTTTCAGCCGGATTAGAGCGGTTTTACGTGTACATCTTCCCTCGGTAATATAAACGGAAAATCAGGAACATTTTAGTTAATTCTAATGATAACACATTGATTTTTATCATTTGTATTGGAAACAACATTGTCATATGTCTTTTCTTGGATCTAAATAATACGAAACCTCGCTCTATGATTTGAAGTTAAAATCCTCAAATATGGTTAAATAGTGACTTTTTTCACCTTTTTCATGTAGTTTAATACTACTTAAATATATTTATTTTAACCAATATTTCGATTCTATTTCATGTAGAATCACGATATGTGATTTGGCCGTCATATATCAGAATTTCGCAAAATATTGCATTTTAAGCAAGTTTTCTTGCATTTTGTTTCGTACGAAAAATCATCGAATTTAGCAATATTTTGACGTTCATCATCCCCTTTTCCTTTATGTGACTTAAACAAAATATCATCGAATTAGGCAATATTTTGCCGTTTTCCACGTTTTTGTGAATTTACAGTCTATGGGTATTAATTCATATATATACGATAAAAATGATGCAAACACATAATTGATTAGATAATAACCTTAAATACTTCATTTTCAATCATCTATTTGTTTCTCGTTAAAATACTGAGTAAGATATTGAAAAGGGGAGAAGTTCGGTTTTTATTGCATATATCGACGTTTCAGCCGGAATAGAGCGATTTTCGTGTACATCTTCCATCGGTAATATAAACGGAAAATCAGTAACATTTTAGTTAATACTAATGAAAACACATTGATTTTTATCATTTGTATTGGAAACAACATTGTCATATGTCTTTTCTTGGATCTAAATAATACGAAACCTCGCTCTGTGATTTGAAGTTAAAATCCTCAAATATGGTTAAATATTGACTTTTTTCACGTTTTTCATGTAGTTTGATATTACGTAAATATATTCATTTTTACCAATATTTCGATACTATTTCATGTAGTATCACGATATGTGATTTGGCCTTCAGATCTTAGAATTTCGCATAATATTGCATTTTAAGCAAGTTTTCTTGCATTTTGTTTCGTACCAAAAATCATCAAATTTAGCAATATTTTGACGTTTATCATCCCCTTATCCTTCATGTGACTTGAACAAAATATCATTGAATTAGGCAATATTTTGCCGTTTTCCACGTTTTTGTGAATTTACAGTCTATGGGTATGAATTCATATATATACGATAAAAATTATGCAAACACATAATTGATTAGATAATAACCTTAAATACTTCATTTTCAATCATCTGTTTGTTTCTCGTTAAAATACTGAGTAAAATATTGAAAAGGGGAGAAGTTCGGTTTTTATTGCATATATCGACGTTTCAGCCGGATTAGAGCGGTTTTACGTGTACATCTTCCCTCGGTAATATAAACGGAAAATCAGGAACATTTTTGGTAATTCTAATGAAAACACATTGATTTTTATCATTTGTATTGGAAACAACATTGTCATATGTCTTTTCTTGGATCTAAATAATACGAAACCTCGCTCTATGATTTGAAGTTAAAATCCTCAAATATGGTTAAATAGTGACTTTTTTCACCTTTTTCATGTAGTTTAATACTACTTAAATATATTTATTTTAACCAATATTTCGATTCTATTTCATGTAGAATCACGATATGTGATTTGGCCGTCATATATCAGAATTTCGCAAAATATTGCATTTTAAGCAAGTTTTCTTGCATTTTGTTTCCTACGAAAAATCATCGAATTTAGCAATATTTTGACGTTCATCATCCCCTTTTCCTTTATGTGACTTAAACAAAATATCATCGAATTAGGCAATATTTTGCCGTTTTCCACGTTTTTGTGAATTTACAGTCTATGGGTATTAATTCATATATATACGATAAAAATGATGCAAACACATAATTGATTAGATAATAACCTTAAATACTTCATTTTCAATCATCTATTTGTTTCTCGTTAAAATACTGAGTAAGATATTGAAAAGGGGAGAAGTTCGGTTTTTATTGCATATATCGACGTTTCAGCCGGAATAGAGCGATTTTCGTGTACATCTTCCATCGGTAATATAAACGGAAAATCAGTAACATTTTAGTTAATACTAATGAAAACACATTGATTTTTATGATTTGTATTGGAAACAACATTGTCATATGTCTTTTCTTGGATCTAAATAATACGAAACCTCGCTCTGTGATTTGAAGTTAAAATCCTCAAATATGGTTAAATATTGACTTTTTTCACGTTTTTCATGAAGTTTGATATTACGTAAATATATTCATTTTTACCAATATTTCGATACTATTTCATGTAGTATCACGATATGTGATTTGGCCTTCAAATCTTAGAATTTCGCATAATATTGCATTTTAAGCAAGTTTTCTTGCATTTTGTTTCGTACGAAAAATCATCGAATTTAGCAATATTTTGACGTTTATCATCCCCTTTTCCTTTGTGACTTGAACAAAATATCATCGAATTAGGCAATATTTTGCCGTTTTCCACGTTTTTGTGAATTTACAGTCTATGGGTATTAATTCATATATATACGATAAAAATTATGCAAACACATAATTGATTAGATAATAACCTTAAATACTTCATTTTCAATCATCTACTTGTTTCTCGTTAAAATACTGAGTAAGATATTGAAAAGGGGAGAAGTTCGGTTTTTATTGCATATATCGACTTTTCAGCCGGATTAGAGCGGTTTTACGTGTACATCTTCCCTCGGTAATATAAACGGAAAATCAGGAACATTTTAGTTAATTCTAATGATAACACATTGATTTTTATCATTTGTATTGGAAACAACATTGTCATATGTCTTTTCTTGGATCTAAATAATACGAAACCTCGCTCTATGATTTGAAGTTAAAATCCTCAAATATGGTTAAATAGTGACTTTTTTCACCTTTTTCATGTAGTTTAATACTACTTAAATATATTTATTTTAACCAATATTTCGATTCTATTTCATGTAGAATCACGATATGTGATTTGGCCGTCATATATCAGAATTTCGCAAAATATTGCATTTTAAGCAAGTTTTCTTGCATTTTGTTTCGTACGAAAAATCATCGAATTTAGCAATATTTTGACGTTCATCATCCCCTTTTCCTTTATGTGACTTAAACAAAATATCATCGAATTAGGCAATATTTTGCCGTTTTCCACGTTTTTGTGAATTTACAGTCTATGGGTATTAATTCATATATATACGATAAAAATGATGCAAACACATAATTGATTAGATAATAACCTTAAATACTTCATTTTCAATCATCTATTTGTTTCTCGTTAAAATACTGAGTAAGATATTGAAAAGGGGAGAAGTTCGGTTTTTATTGCATATATCGACGTTTCAGCCGGAATAGAGCGATTTTCGTGTACATCTTCCATCGGTAATATAAACGGAAAATCAGTAACATTTTAGTTAATACTAATGAAAACACATTGATTTTTATCATTTGTATTGGAAACAACATTGTCATATGTCTTTTCTTGGATCTAAATAATACGAAACCTCGCTCTGTGATTTGAAGTTAAAATCCTCAAATATGGTTAAATATTGACTTTTTTCACGTTTTTCATGTAGTTTGATATTACGTAAATATATTCATTTTTACCAATATTTCGATACTATTTCATGTAGTATCACGATATGTGATTTGGCCTTCAAATCTTAGAATTTCGCATAATATTGCATTTTAAGCAAGTTTTCTTGCATTTTGTTTCGTACCAAAAATCATCAAATTTAGCAATATTTTGACGTTTATCATCCCCTTATCCTTCATGTGACTTGAACAAAATATCATTGAATTAGGCAATATTTTGCCGTTTTCCACGTTTTTGTGAATTTACAGTCTATGGGTATGAATTCATATATATACGATAAAAATTATGCAAACACATAATTGATTAGATAATAACCTTAAATACTTCATTTTCAATCATCTGTTTGTTTCTCGTTAAAATACTGAGTAAAATATTGAAAAGGGGAGAAGTTCGGTTTTTATTGCATATATCGACGTTTCAGCCGGATTAGAGCGGTTTTACGTGTACATCTTCCATCGGTAATATAAACGGAAAATCAGTAACATTTTAGTTAATACTAATGAAAACACATTGATTTTTATCATTTGTATTGGAAACAACATTGTCATATGTCTTTTCTTGGATCTAAATAATACGAAACCTCGCTCTGTGATTTGAAGTTAAAATCCTCAAATATGGTTAAATATTGACTTTTTTCACGTTTTTCATGTAGTTTGATATTACGTAAATATATTCATTTTTACCAATATTTCGATACTATTTCATGTAGTATCACGATATGTGATTTGGCCTTCAAATCTTAGAATTTCGCATAATATTGCATTTTAAGCAAGTTTTCTTGCATTTTGTTTCGTACCAAAAATCATCAAATTTAGCAATATTTTGACGTTTATCATCCCCTTATCCTTCATGTGACTTGAACAAAATATCATTGAATTAGGCAATATTTTGCCGTTTTCCACGTTTTTGTGAATTTACAGTCTATGGGTATGAATTCATATATATACGATAAAAATTATGCAAACACATAATTGATTAGATAATAACCTTAAATACTTCATTTTCAATCATCTGTTTGTTTCTCGTTAAAATACTGAGTAAAATATTGAAAAGGGGAGAAGTTCGGTTTTTATTGCATATATCGACGTTTCAGCCGGATTAGAGCGGTTTTACGTGTACATCTTCCCTCGGTAATATAAACGTAAAATCAGGAACATTTTTGGTAATTCTAATGAAAACACATTGATTTTTATAATTTGTATTGGAAACAACATTGTCATATGTCTTTTCTTGGATCTAAATAATACGAAACCTCGCTCTATGATTTGAAGTTAAAATCCTCAAATATGGTTAAATAGTGACTTTTTTCACCTTTTTCATGTAGTTTAATACTACTTAAATATATTCATTTTAACCAATATTTCGATTCTATTTCATGTAGATTCACGATATGTGATTTGGCAGTCATATATCAGAATTTCGCAAAATATTGCATTTTAAGCAAGTTTTCTTGCATTTTGTTTCGTACGAAAAATCATCGAATTTAGCAATATTTTGACGTTTATCATCCCCTTTTCCTTTATGTGACTTAAACAAAATATCATCGAATTAGGCAATATTTTGCCGTTTTCCACGTTTTTGTGAATTTACAGTCTATGGGTATTAATTCATATATATACGATAAAAATGATGCAAACACATAATTGATTAGATAATAACCTTAAATACTTCATTTTCAATCATCTATTTGTTTCTCGTTAAAATACTGAGTAAGATATTGAAAAGGGGAGAAGTTCTGTTTTTATTGCATATATCGACGTTTCAGCCGGATTAGAGCGGTTTTACGTGTACATCTTCCCTCGGTAATATAAACGGAAAATCAGGAACATTTTAGTTAATTCTAATGATAACACATTGATTTTTATCATTTGTATTGGAAACAACATTGTCATATGTCTTTTCTTGGATCTAAATAATACGAAACCTCGCTCTATGATTTGAAGTTAAAATCCTCAAATATGGTTAAATAGTGACTTTTTCACGTTTTTCATGTAGTTTGATACTACGTAAATATATTCATTTTAACCAATATTTCGATTCTATTTCATGTAGTATCACGATATGTGATTTGGCCTTCAAATCTCAGAATTTCGCACAATATTGCATTTTAAGCAAGTTTTCTTGCATTTTGTTTCGTACGAAAAATCATCGAATTTAGCAATATTTTGACGTTTATCATCCCCTTTTCCTTTATGTGATTTAAACAAAATATCATCGAATTAGGCAATATTTTGCCGTTTTTCCACGTTTTTGTGAATTTTCAGTCTATGGGTATTAATTCATATATATACGATAAAAATTATGCAAACACATAATTGATTAGATAATAACCTTAAATACTTCATTTTCAATCATCTATTTGTTTCTCGTTAAAATACTGAGTAAAATATTGAAAAGGGGAGAAGTTCGGTTTTTATTGCATATATCGACGTTTCAGCCGGATTAGAGCGGTTTTACGTGTACATCTTCCCTCGGTAATATAAACGGAAAATCAGGAACATTTTTGTTAATTCTAATGAAAACACATTGATTTTTATCATTTGTATTGGAAACAACATTGTCATATGTCTTTTCTTGGATCTAAATAATACGAAACCTCGCTCTATGATTTGAAGTTAAAATCCTCAAATATGGTTAAATAGTGACTTTTTTCACCTTTTTCATGTAGTTTAATACTACGTAAATATATTCATTTTAACCAATATTTCGATTCTATTTCATGTAGAATCACGATATGTGATTTGGCCGTCATATATCAGAATTTCGCAAAATATTGCATTTTAAGCAAGTTTTCTTGCATTTTGTTTCGTACGAAAAATAATCGAATTTAGCAATATTTTGACGTTTATCATCCCCTTTTCCTTTATGTGACTTAAACAAAATATCATCGAATTAGGCAATATTTTGCCGTTTTCCACGTTTTTGTGAATTTACAGTCTATGGGTATTAATTCATATATATACGATAAAAATGATGCAAACACATAATTGATTAGATAATAACCTTAAATACTTCATTTTCAATCATCTATTTGTTTCTCGTTAAAATACTGAGTAAGATATTGAAAAGGGGAGAAGTTCTGTTTTTATTGCATATATCGACGTTTCAGCCGGAATAGAGCGATTTTCGTGTACATCTTCCATCGGTAATATAAACGGAAAATCAGTAACATTTTAGTTAATACTAATGAAAACACATTGATTTTTATCATTTGTATTGGAAACAACATTGTCATATGTCTTTTCTTGGATCTAAATAATACAAAACCTCGCTCTGTGATTTGAAGTTAAAATCCTCAAATATGGTTAAATATTGACTTGTTTCACGTTTTTCATGTAGTTTGATATTACGTAAATATATTCATTTTTACCAATATTTCGATACTATTTCATGTAGTATCACGATATGTGATTTGGCCTTCAAATCTTAGAATTTCGCACAATATTGCATTTTAAGCAAGTTTTCTTGCATTTTGTTTCGTACGAAAAATCATCGAATTTAGCAATATTTTGACGTTTATCATCCCCTTTTCCTTTATGTGATTTAAACAAAATATCATCGAATTAGGTAATATTTTGCCGTTTTTCCACGTTTTTGTGAATTTTCAGTCTATGGGTATTAATTCATATATATACGATAAAAATTATGCAAACACATAATTGATTAGATAATAACCTTAAATACTTCATTTTCAATCATCTATTTGTTTCTCGTTAAAATACTGAGTAAAATATTGAAAAGGGGAGAAGTTCGGTTTTTATTGCATATATCGACGTTTCAGCCGGATTAGAGCGGTTTTACGTGTACATCTTCCCTCGGTAATATAAACGGAAAATCAGGAACATTTTTGGTAATTCTAATGAAAACACATTGATTTTTATCATTTGTATTGGAAACAACATTGTCATATGTCTTTTCTTGGATCTAAATAATACGAAACCTCGCTCTATGATTTGAAGTTAAAATCCTCAAATATGGTTAAATAGTGACTTTTTTCACCTTTTTCATGTAGTTTAATACTACGTAAATATATTCATTTTAACCAATATTTCGATTCTATTTCATGTAGAATCACGATATGTGATTTGGCCGTCATATATCAGAATTTCGCAAAATATTGCATTTTAAGCAAGTTTTCTTGCATTTTGTTTCGTACGAAAAATCATCGAATTTAGCAAAATTTTGACGTTTATCATCCCCTTTTCCTTTATGTGACTTAAACAAAATATCATCGAATTAGGCAATATTTTGCCGTTTTCCACGTTTTTGTGAATTTACAGTCTATGGGTATTAATTCATATATATACGATAAAAATGATGCAAACACATAATTGATTAGATAATAACCTTAAATACTTCATTTTCAATCATCTATTTGTTTCTCGTTAAAATACTGAGTAAGATATTGAAAAGGGGAGAAGTTCTGTTTTTATTGCATATATCGACGTTTCAGCCGGAATAGAGCGATTTTCGTGTACATCTTCCATCGGTAATATAAACGGAAAATCAGTAACATTTTAGTTAATACAAGTGAAAACACATTGATTTTTATGATTTGTATTGGAAACAACATTGTCATATGTCTTTTCTTGGATCTAAATAATACGAAACCTCGCTCTGTGATTTGAAGTTAAAATCCTCAAATATGGTTAAATATTGACTTTTTTCACGTTTTTCATGTAGTTTGATATTACGTAAATATATTCATTTTTACCAATATTTCGATACTATTTCATGTAGTATCACGATATGTGATTTGGCCTTCAAATCTTAGAATTTCGCATAATATTGCATTTTAAGCAAGTTTTCTTGCATTTTGTTTCGTACGAAAAATCATCGAATTTAGCAATATTTTGACGTTTATCATCCCCTTTTCCTTTATGTGACTTGAACAAAATATCATCGAATTAGGCAATATTTTGCCGTTTTCCACGTTTTTGTGAATTTACAGTCTATGGGTATTAATTCATATATATACGATAAAAATTATGCAAACACATAATTGATTAGATAATAACCTTAAATACTTCATTTTCAATCATCTATTTGTTTCTCGTTAAAATGCTGAGTAAGATATTGAAAAGGGGAGAAGTTCTGTTTTTATTGCATATATCGACGTTTCAGCCGGAATAGAGCGATTTTCGTGTACATCTTCCATCGGTAATATAAACGGAAAATCAGTAACATTTTAGTTAATACTAATGAAAACACATTGATTTTTATCATTTGTATTGGAAACAACATTGTCATATGTCTTTTCTTGGATCTAAATAATACGAAACCTCGCTCTGTGATTTGAAGTTAAAATCCTCAAATATGGTTAAATATTGACTTTTTTCACGTTTTTCATGTAGTTTGATATTACGTAAATATATTCATTTTTACCAATATTTCGATACTATTTCATGTAGTATCACGATATGTGATTTGGCCTTCAAATCTTAGAATTTCGCATAATATTGCATTTTAAGCAAGTTTTCTTGCATTTTGTTTCGTACCAAAAATCATCAAATTTAGCAATATTTTGACGTTTATCATCCCCTTATCCTTCATGTGACTTGAACAAAATATCATTGAATTAGGCAATATTTTGCCGTTTTCCACGTTTTTGTGAATTTACAGTCTATGGGTATGAATTCATATATATACGATAAAAATTATGCAAACACATAATTGATTAGATAATAACCTTAAATACTTCATTTTCAATCATCTGTTTGTTTCTCGTTAAAATACTGAGTAAAATATTGAAAAGGGGAGAAGTTCGGTTTTTATTGCATATATCGACGTTTCAGCCGGATTAGAGCGGTTTTACGTGTACATCTTCCCTCGGTAATATAAACGGAAAATCAGGAACATTTTTGGTAATTCTAATGAAAACACATTGATTTTTATAATTTGTATTGGAAACAACATTGTCATATGTCTTTTCTTGGATCTAAATAATACGAAACCTCGCTCTATGATTTGAAGTTAAAATCCTCAAATATGGTTAAATAGTGACTTTTTTCACCTTTTTCATGTAGTTTAATACTACTTAAATATATTCATTTTAACCAATATTTCGATTCTATTTCATGTAGATTCACGATATGTGATTTGGCAGTCATATATCAGAATTTCGCAAAATATTGCATTTTAAGCAAGTTTTCTTGCATTTTGTTTCGTACGAAAAATCATCGAATTTAGCAATATTTTGACGTTTATCATCCCCTTTTCCTTTATGTGACTTAAACAAAATATCATCGAATTAGGCAATATTTTGCCGTTTTCCACGTTTTTGTGAATTTACAGTCTATGGGTATTAATTCATATATATACGATAAAAATGATGCAAACACATAATTGATTAGATAATAACCTTAAATACTTCATTTTCAATCATCTATTTGTTTCTCGTTAAAATACTGAGTAAGATATTGAAAAGGGGAGAAGTTCTGTTTTTATTGCATATATCGACGTTTCAGCCGGATTAGAGCGGTTTTACGTGTACATCTTCCCTCGGTAATATAAACGGAAAATCAGGAACATTTTAGTTAATTCTAATGATAACACATTGATTTTTATCATTTGTATTGGAAACAACATTGTCATATGTCTTTTCTTGGATCTAAATAATACGAAACCTCGCTCTATGATTTGAAGTTAAAATCCTCAAATATGGTTAAATAGTGACTTTTTCACGTTTTTCATGTAGTTTGATACTACGTAAATATATTCATTTTAACCAATATTTCGATTCTATTTCATGTAGTATCACGATATGTGATTTGGCCTTCAAATCTCAGAATTTCGCACAATATTGCATTTTAAGCAAGTTTTCTTGCATTTTGTTTCGTACGAAAAATCATCGAATTTAGCAATATTTTGACGTTTATCATCCCCTTTTCCTTTATGTGATTTAAACAAAATATCATCGAATTAGGCAATATTTTGCCGTTTTTCCACGTTTTTGTGAATTTTCAGTCTATGGGTATTAATTCATATATATACGATAAAAATTATGCAAACACATAATTGATTAGATAATAACCTTAAATACTTCATTTTCAATCATCTATTTGTTTCTCGTTAAAATACTGAGTAAAATATTGAAAAGGGGAGAAGTTCGGTTTTTATTGCATATATCGACGTTTCAGCCGGATTAGAGCGGTTTTACGTGTACATCTTCCCTCGGTAATATAAACGGAAAATCAGGAACATTTTTGGTAATTCTAATGAAAACACATTGATTTTTATCATTTGTATTGGAAACAACATTGTCATATGTCTTTTCTTGGATCTAAATAATACGAAACCTCGCTCTATGATTTGAAGTTAAAATCCTCAAATATGGTTAAATAGTGACTTTTTTCACCTTTTTCATGTAGTTTAATACTACGTAAATATATTCATTTTAACCAATATTTCGATTCTATTTCATGTAGAATCACGATATGTGATTTGGCCGTCATATATCAGAATTTCGCAAAATATTGCATTTTAAGCAAGTTTTCTTGCATTTTGTTTCGTACGAAAAATAATCGAATTTAGCAATATTTTGACGTTTATCATCCCCTTTTCCTTTATGTGACTTAAACAAAATATCATCGAATTAGGCAATATTTTGCCGTTTTCCACGTTTTTGTGAATTTACAGTCTATGGGTATTAATTCATATATATACGATAAAAATGATGCAAACACATAATTGATTAGATAATAACCTTAAATACTTCATTTTCAATCATCTATTTGTTTCTCGTTAAAATACTGAGTAAGATATTGAAAAGGGGAGAAGTTCTGTTTTTATTGCATATATCGACGTTTCAGCCGGAATAGAGCGATTTTCGTGTACATCTTCCATCGGTAATATAAACGGAAAATCAGTAACATTTTAGTTAATACTAATGAAAACACATTGATTTTTATCATTTGTATTGGAAACAACATTGTCATATGTCTTTTCTTGGATCTAAATAATACAAAACCTCGCTCTGTGATTTGAAGTTAAAATCCTCAAATATGGTTAAATATTGACTTGTTTCACGTTTTTCATGTAGTTTGATATTACGTAAATATATTCATTTTTACCAATATTTCGATACTATTTCATGTAGTATCACGATATGTGATTTGGCCTTCAAATCTTAGAATTTCGCACAATATTGCATTTTAAGCAAGTTTTCTTGCATTTTGTTTCGTACGAAAAATCATCGAATTTAGCAATATTTTGACGTTTATCATCCCCTTTTCCTTTATGTGATTTAAACAAAATATCATCGAATTAGGTAATATTTTGCCGTTTTTCCACGTTTTTGTGAATTTTCAGTCTATGGGTATTAATTCATATATATACGATAAAAATTATGCAAACACATAATTGATTAGATAATAACCTTAAATACTTCATTTTCAATCATCTATTTGTTTCTCGTTAAAATACTGAGTAAAATATTGAAAAGGGGAGAAGTTCGGTTTTTATTGCATATATCGACGTTTCAGCCGGATTAGAGCGGTTTTACGTGTACATCTTCCCTCGGTAATATAAACGGAAAATCAGGAACATTTTTGGTAATTCTAATGAAAACACATTGATTTTTATCATTTGTATTGGAAACAACATTGTCATATGTCTTTTCTTGGATCTAAATAATACGAAACCTCGCTCTATGATTTGAAGTTAAAATCCTCAAATATGGTTAAATAGTGACTTTTTTCACCTTTTTCATGTAGTTTAATACTACGTAAATATATTCATTTTAACCAATATTTCGATTCTATTTCATGTAGAATCACGATATGTGATTTGGCCGTCATATATCAGAATTTCGCAAAATATTGCATTTTAAGCAAGTTTTCTTGCATTTTGTTTCGTACGAAAAATCATCGAATTTAGCAAAATTTTGACGTTTATCATCCCCTTTTCCTTTATGTGACTTGAACAAAATATCATCGAATTAGGCAATATTTTGCCGTTTTCCACGTTTTTGTGAATTTACAGTCTATGGGTATTAATTCATATATATACGATAAAAATTATGCAAACACATAATTGATTAGATAATAACCTTAAATACTTCATTTTCAATCATCTATTTGTTTCTCGTTAAAATGCTGAGTAAGATATTGAAAAGGGGAGAAGTTCTGTTTTTATTGCATATATCGACGTTTCAGCCGGAATAGAGCGATTTTCGTGTACATCTTCCATCGGTAATATAAACGGAAAATCAGTAACATTTTAGTTAATACTAATGAAAACACATTGATTTTTATGATTTGTATTGGAAACAACATTGTCATATGTCTTTTCTTGGATCTAAATAATACGAAACCTCGCTCTGTGATTTGAAGTTAAAATCCTCAAATATGGTTATATATTGACTTTTTTCACGTTTTTCATGTAGTTTGATACAACGTAAATATATTCATTTTTACCAATATTTCGATACTATTTCATGTAGTATCACGATATGTGATTTGGCCTTCAAATCTTAGAATTTCGCATAATATTGTATTTTAAGCAAGTTTTCTTGCATTTTGTTTCGTACGAAAAATCATCGAATTTAGCAATATTTTGACGTTTATCATCCCTTTTTCCTTTATGTGACTTAAACAAAATATCATCGAATTAGGCAATATTTTGCCGTTTCCCACGTTTTTGTGAATTTACAGTCTATGGGTATTAATTCAAATATATACGATAAAAATGATGCAAACGCATAATTGATTAGATAATAACCTTAAATACTTCATTTTCAATCATCTATTTGTTTCTCGTTAAAATACTGAGTAAGATATTGAAAAGGGGAGAAGTTCTGTTTTTATTGCATATATCGACGTTTCAGCCGGAATAGAGCGATTTTCGTGTACATCTTCCATCGGTAATATAAACGGAAAATCAGTAACATTTTAGTTAATACTAATGAAAACACATTGATTTTTATCATTTGTATTGGAAACAACATTGTCATATGTCTTTTCTTGGATCTAAATAATACGAAACCTCGCTCTGTGATTTGAAGTTAAAATCCTCAAATATGGTTATATATTGACTTTTTTCACGTTTTTCATGTAGTTTGATATTACGTAAATATATTCATTTTTACCAATATTTCGATACTATTTCATGTAGTATCACGATATGTGATTTGGCCTTCAATTCTCAGAATTTCGCATAATATTGCATTTTAAGCAAGTTTTCTTGCATTTTGTTTCGTACGAAAAATCATCGAATTTAGCAATATTTTGACGTTTATCATTCCCTTTTCCTTTATGTGACTTGAACAAAATATCATCGAATTAGGCAATATTTTGCCGTTTTCCACGTTTTTGTGAATTTACAGTCTATGGGTATTAATTCATATATATACGATAAAAATTATGCAAACACATAATTGATTAGATAATAACCTTAAATACTTCATTTTCAATCATCTATTTGTTTCTCGTTAAAATGCTGAGTAAGATATTGAAAAGGGGAGAAGTTCTGTTTTTATTGCATATATCGACGTTTCAGCCGGAATAGAGCGATTTTCGTGTACATCTTCCATCGGTAATATAAACGGAAAATCAGTAACATTTTAGTTAATACTAATGAAAACACATTGATTTTTATGATTTGTATTGGAAACAACATTGTCATATGTCTTTTCTTGGATCTAAATAATACGAAACCTCGCTCTGTGATTTGAAGTTAAAATCCTCAAATATGGTTATATATTGACTTTTTTCACGTTTTTCATGTAGTTTGATATTACGTAAATATATTCATTTTTACCAATATTTCGATACTATTTCATGTAGTATCACGATATGTGATTTGGCCTTCAAATCTTAGAATTTCGCATAATATTGCATTTTAAGCAAGTTTTCTTGCATTTTGTTTCGTACGAAAAATCATCGAATTTAGCAATATTTTGACGTTTATCATCCCCTTTTCCTTTATGTGACTTGAACAAAATATCATCGAATTAGGCAATATTTTGCCGTTTTCCACGTTTTTGTGAATTTACAGTCTATGGGTATTAATTCATATATATACGATAAAAATTATGCAAACACATAATTGATTAGATAATAACCTTAAATACTTCATATCCAATCATCTATTTGTTTCTCGTTAAAATACTGAGTAAGATATTGAAAAGGGGAGAAGTTCGGTTTTTATTGCATATATCGACTTTTCAGCCGGATTAGAGCGGTTTTAAGTGTACATCTTCCCTCGGTAATATAAACGGAAAATCAGGAACATTTTAGTTAATACTAATGAAAACACATTGATTTTTATGATTTGTATTGGAAACAACATTGTCATATGTTTTTTCTTGGATCTAAATAATACGAAACCTCGCTCTGTGATTTGAAGTTAAAATCCTCAAATATGGTTATATATTGACTTTTTTCACGTTTTTCATGTAGTTTGATATTACGTAAATATATTCATTTTTACCAATATTTCGATACTATTTCATGTAGTATCACGATATGTGATTTGGCCTTCAAATCTTAGAATTTCGCATAATATTGCATTTTAAGCAAGTTTTCTTGCATTTTGTTTCGTACGAAAAATCATCGAATTTAGCAATATTTTGACGTTTATCATCCCCTTTTCCTTTATGTGACTTGAACAAAATATCATCGAATTAGGCAATATTTTGCCGTTTTCCACGTTTTTGTGAATTTACAGTCTATGGGTATTAATTCATATATATACGATAAAAATTATGCAAACACATAATTGATTAGATAATAACCTTAAATACTTCATTTTCAATCATCTATTTGTTTCTCGTTAAAATACTGAGTAAGATATTGAAAAGGGGAGAAGTTCGGTTTTTATTGCATATATCGACTTTTCAGCCGGATTAGAGCGGTTTTAAGTGTACATCTTCCCTCGGTAATATAAACGGAAAATCAGGAACATTTTAGTTAATTCTAATGATAACACATTGATTTTTATCATTTGTATTGGAAACAACATTGTCATATGTCTTTTCTTGGATCTAAATAATACGAAACCTCGCTCTATGATTTGAAGTTAAAATCCTCAAATATGGTTAAATAGTGACTTTTTTCACCTTTTTCATGTAGTTTAATACAACGTAAATATATTCATTTTAACCAATATTTCGATTCTATTTCATGTAGAATCACGATATGTGATTTGGCCGTCATATATCAGAATTTCGCAAAATATTGCATTTTAAGCAAGTTTTCTTGCATTTTGTTTCGTACGAAAAATCCTCGAATTTAGCAATATTTTGACGTTTATCATCCCTTTTTCCTTTATGTGACTTAAACAAAATATCATCGAATTAGGCAATATTTTGCCGTTTTCCACGTTTTTGTGAATTTACAGTCTATGGGTATTAATTCAAATATATACGATAAAAATGATGCAAACGCATAATTGATTAGATAATAACCTTAAATACTTCATTTTCAATCATCTATTTGTTTCTCGTTAAAATACTGAGTAAGATATTGAAAAGGGGAGAAGTTCTGTTTTTATTGCATATATCGACGTTTCAGCCGGAATAGAGCGATTTTCGTGTACATCTTCCATCGGTAATATAAACGGAAAATCAGTAACATTTTAGTTAATACTAATGAAAACACATTGATTTTTATCATTTGTATTGGAAACAACATTGTCATATGTCTTTTCTTGGATCTAAATAATACGAAACCTCGCTCTGTGATTTGAAGTTAAAATCCTCAAATATGGTTATATATTGACTTTTTTCACGTTTTTCATGTAGTTTGATATTACGTAAATATATTCATTTTTACCAATATTTCGATACTATTTCATGTAGTATCACGATATGTGATTTGGCCTTCAATTCTCAGAATTTCGCATAATATTGCATTTTAAGCAAGTTTTCTTGCATTTTGTTTCGTACGAAAAATCATCGAATTTAGCAATATTTTGACGTTTATCATCCCCTTTTCCTTTATGTGATTTAAACAAAATGTCATCGAATCAGGCAATATTTTGCCGTTTTTCCACGTTTTTGTGAATTTTCAGTCTATGAGTATTAATTCATATATATACGATAAAAATTATGCAAACACATAATTGATTAGATAATAACCTTAAATACTTCATTTTCAATCATCTATTTGTTTCTCGTTAAAATACTGAGTAAAATATTGAAAAGGGGAGAAGTTCGGTTTTTATTGCATATATCGACTTTTCAGCCGGATTAGAGCGGTTTTAAGTGTACATCTTCCCTCGGTAATATAAACGGAAAATCAGGAACATTTTAGTTAATACTAATGAAAACACATTGATTTTTATGATTTGTATTGGAAACAACATTGTCATATGTTTTTTCTTGGATCTAAATAATACGAAACCTCGCTCTGTGATTTGAAGTTAAAATCCTCAAATATGGTTATATATTGACTTTTTTCACGTTTTTCATGTAGTTTGATATTACGTAAATATATTCATTTTTACCAATATTTCGATACTATTTCATGTAGTATCACGATATGTGATTTGGCCTTCAAATCTTAGAATTTCGCATAATATTGCATTTTAAGCAAGTTTTCTTGCATTTTGTTTCGTACGAAAAATCATCGAATTTAGCAATATTTTGACGTTTATCATCCCCTTTTCCTTTATGTGACTTGAACAAAATATCATCGAATTAGGCAATATTTTGCCGTTTTCCACGTTTTTGTGAATTTACAGTCTATGGGTATTAATTCATATATATACGATAAAAATTATGCAAACACATAATTGATTAGATAATAACCTTAAATACTTCATTTTCAATCATCTATTTGTTTCTCGTTAAAATACTGAGTAAGATATTGAAAAGGGGAGAAGTTCGGTTTTTATTGCATATATCGACTTTTCAGCCGGATTAGAGCGGTTTTAAGTGTACATCTTCCCTCGGTAATATAAACGGAAAATCAGGAACATTTTAGTTAATTCTAATGATAACACATTGATTTTTATCATTTGTATTGGAAACAACATTGTCATATGTCTTTTCTTGGATCTAAATAATACGAAACCTCGCTCTATGATTTGAAGTTAAAATCCTCAAATATGGTTAAATAGTGACTTTTTTCACCTTTTTCATGTAGTTTAATACAACGTAAATATATTCATTTTAACCAATATTTCGATTCTATTTCATGTAGAATCACGATATGTGATTTGGCCGTCATATATCAGAATTTCGCAAAATATTGCATTTTAAGCAAGTTTTCTTGCATTTTGTTTCGTACGAAAAATCCTCGAATTTAGCAATATTTTGACGTTTATCATCCCTTTTTCCTTTATGTGACTTAAACAAAATATCATCGAATTAGGCAATATTTTGCCGTTTTCCACGTTTTTGTGAATTTACAGTCTATGGGTATTAATTCAAATATATACGATAAAAATGATGCAAACGCATAATTGATTAGATAATAACCTTAAATACTTCATTTTCAATCATCTATTTGTTTCTCGTTAAAATACTGAGTAAGATATTGAAAAGGGGAGAAGTTCTGTTTTTATTGCATATATCGACGTTTCAGCCGGAATAGAGCGATTTTCGTGTACATCTTCCATCGGTAATATAAACGGAAAATCAGTAACATTTTAGTTAATACTAATGAAAACACATTGATTTTTATCATTTGTATTGGAAACAACATTGTCATATGTCTTTTCTTGGATCTAAATAATACGAAACCTCGCTCTGTGATTTGAAGTTAAAATCCTCAAATATGGTTATATATTGACTTTTTTCACGTTTTTCATGTAGTTTGATATTACGTAAATATATTCATTTTTACCAATATTTCGATACTATTTCATGTAGTATCACGATATGTGATTTGGCCTTCAATTCTCAGAATTTCGCATAATATTGCATTTTAAGCAAGTTTTCTTGCATTTTGTTTCGTACGAAAAATCATCGAATTTAGCAATATTTTGACGTTTATCATCCCCTTTTCCTTTATGTGATTTAAACAAAATGTCATCGAATCAGGCAATATTTTGCCGTTTTTCCACGTTTTTGTGAATTTTCAGTCTATGAGTATTAATTCATATATATACGATAAAAATTATGCAAACACATAATTGATTAGATAATAACCTTAAATACTTCATTTTCAATCATCTATTTGTTTCTCGTTAAAATACTGAGTAAAATATTGAAAAGGGGAGAAGTTCGGTTTTTATTGCATATATCGACGTTTCAGCCGGATTAGAGCGGTTTTACGTGTACATCTTCCCTCGGTAATATAAACGGAAAATCAGGAACATTTTTGGTAATTCTAATGAAAACACATTGATTTTTATCATTTGTTTTGGAAACAACATTGTCATATGTCTTTTCTTGGATCTAAATAATACGAAACCTCGCTCTATGATTTGAAGTTAAAATCCTCAAATATGGTTAAATAGTGACTTTTTTCACCTTTTTCATGTAGTTTAATACTACTTAAATATATTTATTTTAACCAATATTTCGATTCTATTTCATGTAGAATCACGATATGTGATTTGGCCGTCATATATCAGAATTTCGCAAAATATTGCATTTTAAGCAAGTTTTCTTGCATTTTGTTTCGTACGAAAAATCATCGAATTTAGCAATATTTTGACGTTTATCATCCCCTTTTCCTTTATGTGACTTAAACAAAATATCATCGAATTAGGCAATATTTTGCCGTTTTCCACGTTTTTGTGAATTTACAGTCTATGGGTATTAATTCATATATATACGATAAAAATGGTGCAAACACATAATTGATTAGATAATAACCTTAAACACTTCATTTTCAATCATCTATTTGTTTCTCGTTAAAATACTGAGTAAGATATTGAAAAGGGGGAGAAGTTCGAAGGGGGAGAAGTTCGTTAAAATACTATTTGTTTCTCGTTAAAATTCTCCCCTTTATTGAAAAGGGGAGAAGTTCTGTTTTTATTGCATATATCGACGTTTCAGCCGGAATAGAGCGATTTTCGTGTACATCTTCCATCGGTAATATAAACGGAAAATCAGTAACATTTTAGTTAATACTAATGAAAACACATTGATTTTTATCATTTGTATTGGAAACAACATTGTCATATGTCTTTTCTTGGATCTAAATAATACGAAACCTCGCTCTGTGATTTGAAGTTAAAATCCTCAAATATGGTTAAATATTGACTTTTTTCACGTTTTTCATGTAGTTTGATATTACGTAAATATATTCATTTTTACCAATATTTCGATACTATTTCATGTAGTATCACGATATGTGATTTGGCCTTCAAATCTTAGAATTTCGCATAATATTGCATTTTAAGCAAGTTTTCTTGCATTTTGTTTCGTACCAAAAATCATCAAATTTAGCAATATTTTGACGTTTATCATCCCCTTATCCTTTATGTGACTTGAACAAAATATCATTGAATTAGGCAATATTTTGCCGTTTTCCACGTTTTTGTGAATTTACAGTCTATGGGTATTAATTCATATATATACGATAAAAATTATGCAAACACATAATTGATTAGATAATAACCTTAAATACTTCATTTTCAATCATCTATTTGTTTCTCGTTAAAATACTGAGTAAGATATTGAAAAGGGGGAGAAGTTCGGTTTTTATTGCATATATCGACTTTTCAGCCGGATTAGAGCGGTTTTACGTGTACATCTTCCCTCGGTAATATAAACGGAAAATCAGGAACATTTTAGTTAATTCTAATGATAACACATTGATTTTTATCATTTGTATTGGAAACAACATTGTCATATGTCTTTTCTTGGATCTAAATAATACGAAACCTCGCTCTATGATTTGAAGTTAAAATCCTCAAATATGGTTAAATAGTGACTTTTTTCACCATTTTCATGTAGTTTAATACTACTTAAATATATTTATTTTAACCAATATTTCGATTCTATTTCATGTAGAATCACGATATGTGATTTGGCCGTCATATATCAGAATTTCGCAAAATATTGCATTTTAAGCAAGTTTTCTTGCATTTTGTTTCGTACGAAAAATCATCGAATTTAGCAATATTTTGACGTTTATCATCCCCTTTTCCTTTATGTGACTTAAACAAAATATCATCGAATTAGGCAATATTTTGCCGTTTTCCACGTTTTTGTGAATTTACAGTCTTTGGGTATTAATTCATATATATACGATAAAAATGATGCAAACACATAATTGATTAGATAATAACCTTAAATACTTCATTTTCAATCATCTATTTGTTTCTCGTTAAAATACTGAGTAAGATATTGAAAAGGGGAGAAGTTCTGTTTTTATTGCATATATCGACGTTTCAGCCGGAATAGAGCGATTTTCGTGTACATCTTCCATCGGTAATATAAACGGAAAATCAGTAACATTTTAGTTAATACTAATGAAAACACATTGATTTTTATCATTTGTATTGGAAACAACATTGTCATATGTCTTTTCTTGGATCTAAATAATACGAAACCTCGCTCGGTGATTTGAAGTTAAAATCCTCAAATATGGTTAAATATTGACTTTTTTCACGTTTTTCATGTAGTTTGATATTACGTAAATATATTCATTTTTACCAATATTTCGATACTATTTCATGTAGTATCACGATATGTGATTTGGCCTTCAAATCTTAGAATTTCGCATAATATTGCATTTTAAGCAAGTTTTCTTGCATTTTGTTTCGTACGAAAAATCATCGAATTTAGCAATATTTTGACGTTTATCATCCCCTTTTCCTTTATGTGACTTGAACAAAATATCATCGAATTAGGCAATATTTTGCCGTTTTCCACGTTTTTGTGAATTTACAGTCTATGGGTATTAATTCATATATATACGATAAAAATTATGCAAACACATAATTGATTAGATAATAACCTTAAATACTTCATTTTCAATCATCTATTTGTTTCTCGTTAAAATGCTGAGTAAGATATTGAAAAGGGGAGAAGTTCTGTTTTTATTGCATATATCGACGTTTCAGCCGGAATAGAGCGATTTTCGTGTACATCTTCCATCGGTAATATAAACGGAAAATCAGTAACATTTTAGTTAATACTAATGAAAACACATTGATTTTTATGATTTGTATTGGAAACAACATTGTCATATGTCTTTTCTTGGATCTAAATAATACGAAACCTCGCTCTGTGATTTGAAGTTAAAATCCTCAAATATGGTTATATATTGACTTTTTTCACGTTTTTCATGTAGTTTGATACAACGTAAATATATTCATTTTTACCAATATTTCGATACTATTTCATGTAGTATCACGATATGTGATTTGGCCTTCAAATCTTAGAATTTCGCATAATATTGTATTTTAAGCAAGTTTTCTTGCATTTTGTTTCGTACGAAAAATCATCGAATTTAGCAATATTTTGACGTTTATCATCCCTTTTTCCTTTATGTGACTTAAACAAAATATCATCGAATTAGGCAATATTTTGCCGTTTCCCACGTTTTTGTGAATTTACAGTCTATGGGTATTAATTCAAATATATACGATAAAAATGATGCAAACGCATAATTGATTAGATAATAACCTTAAATACTTCATTTTCAATCATCTATTTGTTTCTCGTTAAAATACTGAGTAAGATATTGAAAAGGGGAGAAGTTCTGTTTTTATTGCATATATCGACGTTTCAGCCGGAATAGAGCGATTTTCGTGTACATCTTCCATCGGTAATATAAACGGAAAATCAGTAACATTTTAGTTAATACTAATGAAAACACATTGATTTTTATCATTTGTATTGGAAACAACATTGTCATATGTCTTTTCTTGGATCTAAATAATACGAAACCTCGCTCTGTGATTTGAAGTTAAAATCCTCAAATATGGTTATATATTGACTTTTTTCACGTTTTTCATGTAGTTTGATATTACGTAAATATATTCATTTTTACCAATATTTCGATACTATTTCATGTAGTATCACGATATGTGATTTGGCCTTCAATTCTCAGAATTTCGCATAATATTGCATTTTAAGCAAGTTTTCTTGCATTTTGTTTCGTACGAAAAATCATCGAATTTAGCAATATTTTGACGTTTATCATTCCCTTTTCCTTTATGTGACTTGAACAAAATATCATCGAATTAGGCAATATTTTGCCGTTTTCCACGTTTTTGTGAATTTACAGTCTATGGGTATTAATTCATATATATACGATAAAAATTATGCAAACACATAATTGATTAGATAATAACCTTAAATACTTCATTTTCAATCATCTATTTGTTTCTCGTTAAAATGCTGAGTAAGATATTGAAAAGGGGAGAAGTTCTGTTTTTATTGCATATATCGACGTTTCAGCCGGAATAGAGCGATTTTCGTGTACATCTTCCATCGGTAATATAAACGGAAAATCAGTAACATTTTAGTTAATACTAATGAAAACACATTGATTTTTATGATTTGTATTGGAAACAACATTGTCATATGTCTTTTCTTGGATCTAAATAATACGAAACCTCGCTCTGTGATTTGAAGTTAAAATCCTCAAATATGGTTATATATTGACTTTTTTCACGTTTTTCATGTAGTTTGATATTACGTAAATATATTCATTTTTACCAATATTTCGATACTATTTCATGTAGTATCACGATATGTGATTTGGCCTTCAAATCTTAGAATTTCGCATAATATTGCATTTTAAGCAAGTTTTCTTGCATTTTGTTTCGTACGAAAAATCATCGAATTTAGCAATATTTTGACGTTTATCATCCCCTTTTCCTTTATGTGACTTGAACAAAATATCATCGAATTAGGCAATATTTTGCCGTTTTCCACGTTTTTGTGAATTTACAGTCTATGGGTATTAATTCATATATATACGATAAAAATTATGCAAACACATAATTGATTAGATAATAACCTTAAATACTTCATTTTCAATCATCTATTTGTTTCTCGTTAAAATACTGAGTAAGATATTGAAAAGGGGAGAAGTTCGGTTTTTATTGCATATATCGACTTTTCAGCCGGATTAGAGCGGTTTTAAGTGTACATCTTCCCTCGGTAATATAAACGGAAAATCAGGAACATTTTAGTTAATACTAATGAAAACACATTGATTTTTATGATTTGTATTGGAAACAACATTGTCATATGTCTTTTCTTGGATCTAAATAATACGAAACCTCGCTCTGTGATTTGAAGTTAAAATCCTCAAATATGGTTATATATTGACTTTTTTCACGTTTTTCATGTAGTTTGATATTACGTAAATATATTCATTTTTACCAATATTTCGATACTATTTCATGTAGTATCACGATATGTGATTTGGCCTTCAAATCTTAGAATTTCGCATAATATTGCATTTTAAGCAAGTTTTCTTGCATTTTGTTTCGTACGAAAAATCATCGAATTTAGCAATATTTTGACGTTTATCATCCCCTTTTCCTTTATGTGACTTGAACAAAATATCATCGAATTAGGCAATATTTTGCCGTTTTCCACGTTTTTGTGAATTTACAGTCTATGGGTATTAATTCATATATATACGATAAAAATTATGCAAACACATAATTGATTAGATAATAACCTTAAATACTTCATTTTCAATCATCTATTTGTTTCTCGTTAAAATACTGAGTAAGATATTGAAAAGGGGAGAAGTTCGGTTTTTATTGCATATATCGACTTTTCAGCCGGATTAGAGCGGTTTTAAGTGTACATCTTCCCTCGGTAATATAAACGGAAAATCAGGAACATTTTAGTTAATTCTAATGATAACACATTGATTTTTATCATTTGTATTGGAAACAACATTGTCATATGTCTTTTCTTGGATCTAAATAATACGAAACCTCGCTCTATGATTTGAAGTTAAAATCCTCAAATATGGTTAAATAGTGACTTTTTTCACCTTTTTCATGTAGTTTAATACAACGTAAATATATTCATTTTAACCAATATTTCGATTCTATTTCATGTAGAATCACGATATGTGATTTGGCCGTCATATATCAGAATTTCGCAAAATATTGCATTTTAAGCAAGTTTTCTTGCATTTTGTTTCGTACGAAAAATCCTCGAATTTAGCAATATTTTGACGTTTATCATCCCTTTTTCCTTTATGTGACTTAAACAAAATATCATCGAATTAGGCAATATTTTGCCGTTTTCCACGTTTTTGTGAATTTACAGTCTATGGGTATTAATTCAAATATATACGATAAAAATGATGCAAACGCATAATTGATTAGATAATAACCTTAAATACTTCATTTTCAATCATCTATTTGTTTCTCGTTAAAATACTGAGTAAGATATTGAAAAGGGGAGAAGTTCTGTTTTTATTGCATATATCGACGTTTCAGCCGGAATAGAGCGATTTTCGTGTACATCTTCCATCGGTAATATAAACGGAAAATCAGTAACATTTTAGTTAATACTAATGAAAACACATTGATTTTTATCATTTGTATTGGAAACAACATTGTCATATGTCTTTTCTTGGATCTAAATAATACGAAACCTCGCTCTGTGATTTGAAGTTAAAATCCTCAAATATGGTTATATATTGACTTTTTTCACGTTTTTCATGTAGTTTGATATTACGTAAATATATTCATTTTTACCAATATTTCGATACTATTTCATGTAGTATCACGATATGTGATTTGGCCTTCAATTCTCAGAATTTCGCATAATATTGCATTTTAAGCAAGTTTTCTTGCATTTTGTTTCGTACGAAAAATCATCGAATTTTGCAATATTTTGACGTTTATCATCCCCTTTTCCTTTATGTGATTTAAACAAAATGTCATCGAATTAGGCAATATTTTGCCGTTTTTCCACGTTTTTGTGAATTTTCAGTCTATGAGTATTAATTCATATATATACGATAAAAATTATGCAAACACATAATTGATTAGATAATAACCTTAAATACTTCATTTTCAATCATCTATTTGTTTCTCGTTAAAATACTGAGTAAAATATTGAAAAGGGGAGAAGTTCGGTTTTTATTGCATATATCGACGTTTCAGCCGGATTAGAGCGGTTTTACGTGTACATCTTCCCTCGGTAATATAAACGGAAAATCAGGAACATTTTTGGTAATTCTAATGAAAACACATTGATTTTTATCATTTGTTTTGGAAACAACATTGTCATATGTCTTTTCTTGGATCTAAATAATACGAAACCTCGCTCTATGATTTTAAGTTAAAATCCTCAAATATGGTTAAATAGTGACTTTTTTCACCTTTTTCATGTAGTTTAATACTACTTAAATATATTTATTTTAACCAATATTTCGATTCTATTTCATGTAGAATCACGATATGTGATTTGGCCGTCATATATCAGAATTTCGCAAAATATTGCATTTTAAGCAAGTTTTCTTGCATTTTGTTTCGTACGAAAAATCATCGAATTTAGCAATATTTTGACGTTTATCATCCCCTTTTCCTTTATGTGACTTAAACAAAATATCATCGAATTAGGCAATATTTTGCCGTTTTCCACGTTTTTGTGAATTTACAGTCTATGGGTATTAATTCATATATATACGATAAAAATGATGCAAACACATAATTGATTAGATAATAACCTTAAATACTTCATTTTCAATCATCTATTTGTTTCTCGTTAAAATACTGAGTAAGATATTGAAAAGGGGAGAAGTTCTGTTTTTATTGCATATATCGACGTTTCAGCCGGAATAGAGCGATTTTCGTGAACATCTTCCATCGGTAATATAAACGGAAAATCAGTAACATTTTAGTTAATACTAATGAAAACACATTGATTTTTATCATTTGTATTGGAAACAACATTGTCATATGTCTTTTCTTGGATCTAAATAATACGAAACCTCGCTCTGTGATTTGAAGTTAAAATCCTCAAATATGGTTAAATATTGACTTTTTTCACGTTTTTCATGTAGTTTGATATTACGTAAATATATTCATTTTTACCAATATTTCGATACTATTTCATGTAGTATCACGATATGTGATTTGGCCTTCAAATCTTAGAATTTCGCATAATATTGCATTTTAAGCAAGTTTTCTTGCATTTTGTTTCGTACCAAAAATCATCAAATTTAGCAATATTTTGACGTTTATCATCCCCTTATCCTTTATGTGACTTGAACAAAATATCATTGAATTAGGCAATATTTTGCCGTTTTCCACGTTTTTGTGAATTTACAGTCTATGGGTATTAATTCATATATATACGATAAAAATTATGCAAACACATAATTGATTAGATAATAACCTTAAATACTTCATTTTCAATCATCTATTTGTTTCTCGTTAAAATACTGAGTAAGATATTGAAAAGGGGGAGAAGTTCGGTTTTTATTGCATATATCGACTTTTCAGCCGGATTAGAGCGGTTTTACGTGTACATCTTCCCTCGGTAATATAAACGGAAAATCAGGAACATTTTAGTTAATTCTAATGATAACACATTGATTTTTATCATTTGTATTGGAAACAACATTGTCATATGTCTTTTCTTGGATCTAAATAATACGAAACCTCGCTCTATGATTTGAAGTTAAAATCCTCAAATATGGTTAAATAGTGACTTTTTTCACCTTTTTCATGTAGTTTAATACTACTTAAATATATTCATTTTAACCAATATTTCGATTCTATTTCATGTAGAATCACGATATGTGATTTGGCCGTCATATATCAGAATTTCGCAAAATATTGCATTTTAAGCAAGTTTTCTTGCATTTTGTTTCGTACGAAAAATCATCGAATTTAGCAATATTTTGACGTTTATCATCCCCTTTTCCTTTATGTGACTTAAACAAAATATCATCGAATTAGGCAATATTTTGCCGTTTTCCACGTTTTTGTGAATTTACAGTCTATGGGTATTAATTCATATATATACGATAAAAATGATGCAAACACATAATTGATTAGATAATAACCTTAAATACTTCATTTTCAATCATCTATTTGTTTCTCGTTAAAATACTGAGTAAGATATTGAAAAGGGGAGAAGTTCTGTTTTTATTGCATATATCGACGTTTCAGCCGGAATAGAGCGATTTTCGTGTACATCTTCCATCGGTAATATAAACGGAAAATCAGTAACATTTTAGTTAATACTAATGAAAACACATTGATTTTTATCATTTGTATTGGAAACAACATTGTCATATGTCTTTTCTTGGATCTAAATAATACGAAACCTCGCTCTGTGATTTGAAGTTAAAATCCTCAAATATGGTTAAATATTGACTTTTTTCACGTTTTTCATGTAGTTTGATATTACGTAAATATATTCATTTTTACCAATATTTCGATACTATTTCATGTAGTATCACGATATGTGATTTGGCCTTCAAATCTTAGAATTTCGCATAATATTGCATTTTAAGCATGTTTTCTTGCATTTTGTTTCGTACCAAAAATCATCAAATTTAGCAATATTTTGACGTTTATCATCCCCTTATCCTTTATGTGACTTGAACAAAATATCATTGAATTAGGCAATATTTTGCCGTTTTCCACGTTTTTGTGAATTTACAGTCTATGGGTATTAATTCATATATATACGATAAAAATTATGCAAACACATAATTGATTAGATAATAACCTTAAATACTTCATTTTCAATCATCTATTTGTTTCTCGTTAAAATACTGAGTAAGATATTGAAAAGGGGGAGAAGTTCGGTTTTTATTGCATATATCGACTTTTCAGCCGGATTAGAGCGGTTTTACGTGTACATCTTCCCTCGGTAATATAAACGGAAAATCAGGAACATTTTAGTTAATTCTAATGATAACACATTGATTTTTATCATTTGTATTGGAAACAACATTGTCATATGTCTTTTCTTGGATCTAAATAATACGAAACCTCGCTCTATGATTTGAAGTTAAAATCCTCAAATATGGTTAAATAGTGACTTTTTTCACCTTTTTCATGTAGTTTAATACTACTTAAATATATTCATTTTAACCAATATTTCGATTCTATTTCATGTAGAATCACGATATGTGATTTGGCCGTCATATATCAGAATTTCGCAAAATATTGCATTTTAAGCAAGTTTTCTTGCATTTTGTTTCGTACGAAAAATCATCGAATTTAGCAATATTTTGACGTTTATCATCCCCTTTTCCTTTATGTGACTTAAACAAAATATCATCGAATTAGGCAATATTTTGCCGTTTTCCACGTTTTTGTGAATTTACAGTCTATGGGTATTAATTCATATATATACGATAAAAATGATGCAAACACATAATTGATTAGATAATAACCTTAAATACTTCATTTTCAATCATCTATTTGTTTCTCGTTAAAATACTGAGTAAGATATTGAAAAGGGGAGAAGTTCTGTTTTTATTGCATATATCGACGTTTCAGCCGGATTAGAGCGGTTTTACGTGTACATCTTCCCTCGGTAATATAAACGGAAAATCAGGAACATTTTAGTTAATTCTAATGATAACACATTGATTTTTATCATTTGTATTGGAAACAACATTGTCATATGTCTTTTCTTGGATCTAAATAATACAAAACCTCGCTCTATGATTTGAAGTTAAAATCCTCAAATATGGTTAAATAGTGACTTTTTCACGTTTTTCATGTAGTTTGATACTACGTAAATATATTCATTTTAACCAATATTTCGATTCTATTTCATCTAGTATCACGATATGTGATTTGGCCTTCAAATCTCAGAATTTCGCATAATATTGCATTTTAAGCAAGTTTTCTTGCATTTTGTTTCGTACGAAAAATCATCGAATTTAGCAATATTTTGACGTTTATCATCCCCTTTTCCTTTATGTGATTTAAACAAAATATCATCGAATTAGGCAATATTTTGCCGTTTTTCCACGTTTTTGTGAATTTTCAGTCTATGGGTCTTTATTCATATATATACGATAAAAATTATGCAAACACATAATTGATTAGATAATAACCTTAAATACTTCATTTTCAATCATCTATTTGTTTCTCGTTAAAATACTGAGTAAAATATTGAAAAGGGGAGAAGTTCGACTTTTATTGCATATATCGACGTTTCAGCCGGATTAGAGCGGTTTTACGTGTACATCTTCCCTCGGTAATATAAACGGAAAATCAGGAACATTTTTGTTAATTCTAATGAAAACACATTGATTTTTATCATTTGTATTGGAAACAACATTGTCATATGTCTTTTCTTGGATCTAAATAATACGAAACCGCGCTCTGTGATTTGAAGTTAAAATCCTCAAATATGGTTAAATATTGACTTTTTTCACCATTTTCATGTAGTTTAATACTACTTAAATATATTTATTTTAACCAATATTTCGATTCTATTTCATGTAGAATCACGATATGTGATTTGGCCGTCATATATCAGAATTTCGCAAAATATTGCATTTTAAGCAAGTTTTCTTGCATTTTGTTTCGTACGAAAAATCATCGAATTTAGCAATATTTTGACGTTTATCATCCCCTTTTCCTTTATGTGACTTAAACAAAATATCATCGAATTAGGCAATATTTTGCCGTTTTCCACGTTTTTGTGAATTTACAGTCTATGGGTATTAATTCATATATATACGATAAAAATGATGCAAACACATAATTGATTAGATAATAACCTTAAATACTTCATTTTCAATCATCTATTTGTTTCTCGTTAAAATACTGAGTAAGATATTGAAAAGGGGAGAAGTTCTGTTTTTATTGCATATATCGACGTTTCAGCCGGAATAGAGCGATTTTCGTGTACATCTTCCATCGGTAATATAAACGGAAAATCAGTAACATTTTAGTTAATACTAATGAAAACACATTGATTTTTATCATTTGTATTGGAAACAACATTGTCATATGTCTTTTCTTGGATCTAAATAATACGAAACCTCGCTCTGTGATTTGAAGTTAAAATCCTCAAATATGGTTAAATATTGACTTTTTTCACGTTTTTCATGTAGTTTGATATTACGTAAATATATTCATTTTTACCAATATTTCGATACTATTTCATGTAGTATCACGATATGTGATTTGGCCTTCAAATCTTAGAATTTCGCATAATATTGCATTTTAAGCAAGTTTTCTTGCATTTTGTTTCGTACCAAAAATCATCAAATTTAGCAATATTTTGACGTTTATCATCCCCTTATCCTTTATGTGACTTGAACAAAATATCATTGAATTAGGCAATATTTTGCCGTTTTCCACGTTTTTGTGAATTTACAGTCTATGGGTATTAATTCATATATATACGATAAAAATTATGCAAACACATAATTGATTAGATAATAACCTTAAATACTTCATTTTCAATCATCTATTTGTTTCTCGTTAAAATACTGAGTAAGATATTGAAAAGGGGGAGAAGTTCGGTTTTTATTGCATATATCGACTTTTCAGCCGGATTAGAGCGGTTTTACGTGTACATCTTCCCTCGGTAATATAAACGGAAAATCAGGAACATTTTAGTTAATTCTAATGATAACACATTGATTTTTATCATTTGTATTGGAAACAACATTGTCATATGTCTTTTCTTGGATCTAAATAATACGAAACCTCGCTCTATGATTTGAAGTTAAAATCCTCAAATATGGTTAAATAGTGACTTTTTTCACCTTTTTCATGTAGTTTAATACTACTTAAATATATTCATTTTAACCAATATTTCGATTCTATTTCATGTAGAATCACGATATGTGATTTGGCCGTCATATATCAGAATTTCGCAAAATATTGCATTTTAAGCAAGTTTTCTTGCATTTTGTTTCGTACGAAAAATCATCGAATTTAGCAATATTTTGACGTTTATCATCCCCTTTTCCTTTATGTGACTTAAACAAAATATCATCGAATTAGGCAATATTTTGCCGTTTTCCACGTTTTTGTGAATTTACAGTCTATGGGTATTAATTCATATATATACGATAAAAATGATGCAAACACATAATTGATTAGATAATAACCTTAAATACTTCATTTTCAATCATCTATTTGTTTCTCGTTAAAATACTGAGTAAGATATTGAAAAGGGGAGAAGTTCTGTTTTTATTGCATATATCGACGTTTCAGCCGGAATAGAGCGATTTTCGTGTACATCTTCCATCGGTAATATAAACGGAAAATCAGTAACATTTTAGTTAATACTAATGAAAACACATTGATTTTTATCATTTGTATTGGAAACAACATTGTCATATGTCTTTTCTTGGATCTAAATAATACGAAACCTCGCTCTGTGATTTGAAGTTAAAATCCTCAAATATGGTTAAATATTGACTTTTTTCACGTTTTTCATGTAGTTTGATATTACGTAAATATATTCATTTTTACCAATATTTCGATACTATTTCATGTAGTATCACGATATGTGATTTGGCCTTCAAATCTTAGAATTTCGCATAATATTGCATTTTAAGCATGTTTTCTTGCATTTTGTTTCGTACCAAAAATCATCAAATTTAGCAATATTTTGACGTTTATCATCCCCTTATCCTTTATGTGACTTGAACAAAATATCATTGAATTAGGCAATATTTTGCCGTTTTCCACGTTTTTGTGAATTTACAGTCTATGGGTATTAATTCATATATATACGATAAAAATTATGCAAACACATAATTGATTAGATAATAACCTTAAATACTTCATTTTCAATCATCTATTTGTTTCTCGTTAAAATACTGAGTAAGATATTGAAAAGGGGGAGAAGTTCGGTTTTTATTGCATATATCGACTTTTCAGCCGGATTAGAGCGGTTTTACGTGTACATCTTCCCTCGGTAATATAAACGGAAAATCAGGAACATTTTAGTTAATTCTAATGATAACACATTGATTTTTATCATTTGTATTGGAAACAACATTGTCATATGTCTTTTCTTGGATCTAAATAATACGAAACCTCGCTCTATGATTTGAAGTTAAAATCCTCAAATATGGTTAAATAGTGACTTTTTTCACCTTTTTCATGTAGTTTAATACTACTTAAATATATTCATTTTAACCAATATTTCGATTCTATTTCATGTAGAATCACGATATGTGATTTGGCCGTCATATATCAGAATTTCGCAAAATATTGCATTTTAAGCAAGTTTTCTTGCATTTTGTTTCGTACGAAAAATCATCGAATTTAGCAATATTTTGACGTTTATCATCCCCTTTTCCTTTATGTGACTTAAACAAAATATCATCGAATTAGGCAATATTTTGCCGTTTTCCACGTTTTTGTGAATTTACAGTCTATGGGTATTAATTCATATATATACGATAAAAATGATGCAAACACATAATTGATTAGATAATAACCTTAAATACTTCATTTTCAATCATCTATTTGTTTCTCGTTAAAATACTGAGTAAGATATTGAAAAGGGGAGAAGTTCTGTTTTTATTGCATATATCGACGTTTCAGCCGGATTAGAGCGGTTTTACGTGTACATCTTCCCTCGGTAATATAAACGGAAAATCAGGAACATTTTAGTTAATTCTAATGATAACACATTGATTTTTATCATTTGTATTGGAAACAACATTGTCATATGTCTTTTCTTGGATCTAAATAATACAAAACCTCGCTCTATGATTTGAAGTTAAAATCCTCAAATATGGTTAAATAGTGACTTTTTCACGTTTTTCATGTAGTTTGATACTACGTAAATATATTCATTTTAACCAATATTTCGATTCTATTTCATCTAGTATCACGATATGTGATTTGGCCTTCAAATCTCAGAATTTCGCATAATATTGCATTTTAAGCAAGTTTTCTTGCATTTTGTTTCGTACGAAAAATCATCGAATTTAGCAATATTTTGACGTTTATCATCCCCTTTTCCTTTATGTGATTTAAACAAAATATCATCGAATTAGGCAATATTTTGCCGTTTTTCCACGTTTTTGTGAATTTTCAGTCTATGGGTCTTTATTCATATATATACGATAAAAATTATGCAAACACATAATTGATTAGATAATAACCTTAAATACTTCATTTTCAATCATCTATTTGTTTCTCGTTAAAATACTGAGTAAAATATTGAAAAGGGGAGAAGTTCGACTTTTATTGCATATATCGACGTTTCAGCCGGATTAGAGCGGTTTTACGTGTACATCTTCCCTCGGTAATATAAACGGAAAATCAGGAACATTTTTGTTAATTCTAATGAAAACACATTGATTTTTATCATTTGTATTGGAAACAACATTGTCATATGTCTTTTCTTGGATCTAAATAATACGAAACCGCGCTCTGTGATTTGAAGTTAAAATCCTCAAATATGGTTAAATATTGACTTTTTTCACCATTTTCATGTAGTTTAATACTACTTAAATATATTTATTTTAACCAATATTTCGATTCTATTTCATGTAGAATCACGATATGTGATTTGGCCGTCATATATCAGAATTTCGCAAAATATTGCATTTTAAGCAAGTTTTCTTGCATTTTGTTTCGTACGAAAAATCATCGAATTTAGCAATATTTTGACGTTTATCATCCCCTTTTCCTTTATGTGACTTAAACAAAATATCATCGAATTAGGCAATATTTTGCCGTTTTCCACGTTTTTGTGAATTTACAGTCTATGGGTATTAATTCATATATATACGATAAAAATGATGCAAACACATAATTGATTAGATAATAACCTTAAATACTTCATTTTCAATCATCTATTTGTTTCTCGTTAAAATACTGAGTAAGATATTGAAAAGGGGAGAAGTTCTGTTTTTATTGCATATATCGACGTTTCAGCCGGAATAGAGCGATTTTCGTGTACATCTTCCATCGGTAATATAAACGGAAAATCAGTAACATTTTAGTTAATACTAATGAAAACACATTGATTTTTATCATTTGTATTGGAAACAACATTGTCATATGTCTTTTCTTGGATCTAAATAATACGAAACCTCGCTCTGTGATTTGAAGTTAAAATCCTCAAATATGGTTAAATATTGACTTTTTTCACGTTTTTCATGTAGTTTGATATTACGTAAATATATTCATTTTTACCAATATTTCGATACTATTTCATGTAGTATCACGATATGTGATTTGGCCTTCAAATCTTAGAATTTCGCATAATATTGCATTTTAAGCAAGTTTTCTTGCATTTTGTTTCGTACCAAAAATCATCAAATTTAGCAATATTTTGACGTTTATCATCCCCTTATCCTTTATGTGACTTGAACAAAATATCATTGAATTAGGCAATATTTTGCCGTTTTCCACGTTTTTGTGAATTTACAGTCTATGGGTATTAATTCATATATATACGATAAAAATTATGCAAACACATAATTGATTAGATAATAACCTTAAATACTTCATTTTCAATCATCTATTTGTTTCTCGTTAAAATACTGAGTAAGATATTGAAAAGGGGGAGAAGTTCGGTTTTTATTGCATATATCGACTTTTCAGCCGGATTAGAGCGGTTTTACGTGTACATCTTCCCTCGGTAATATAAACGGAAAATCAGGAACATTTTAGTTAATTCTAATGATAACACATTGATTTTTATCATTTGTATTGGAAACAACATTGTCATATGTCTTTTCTTGGATCTAAATAATACGAAACCTCGCTCTATGATTTGAAGTTAAAATCCTCAAATATGGTTAAATAGTGACTTTTTTCACCTTTTTCATGTAGTTTAATACTACTTAAATATATTCATTTTAACCAATATTTCGATTCTATTTCATGTAGAATCACGATATGTGATTTGGCCGTCATATATCAGAATTTCGCAAAATATTGCATTTTAAGCAAGTTTTCTTGCATTTTGTTTCGTACGAAAAATCATCGAATTTAGCAATATTTTGACGTTTATCATCCCCTTTTCCTTTATGTGACTTAAACAAAATATCATCGAATTAGGCAATATTTTGCCGTTTTCCACGTTTTTGTGAATATACAGTCTATGGGTATTAATTCATATATATACGATAAAAATGATGCAAACACATAATTGATTAGATAATAACCTTAAATACTTCATTTTCAATCATCTATTTGTTTCTCGTTAAAATACTGAGTAAGATATTGAAAAGGGGAGAAGTTCTGTTTTTATTGCATATATCGACGTTTCAGCCGGATTAGAGCGGTTTTACGTGTACATCTTCCCTCGGTAATATAAACGGAAAATCAGGAACATTTTAGTTAATTCTAATGATAACACATTGATTTTTATCATTTGTATTGGAAACAACATTGTCATATGTCTTTTCTTGGATCTAAATAATACGAAACCTCGCTCTATGATTTGAAGTTAAAATCCTCAAATATGGTTAAATAGTGACTTTTTTCACCTTTTTCATGTAGTTTAATACTACTTAAATATATTCATTTTAACCAATATTTCGATTCTATTTCATGTAGAATCACGATATGTGATTTGGCCGTCATATATCAGAATTTCGCAAAATATTGCATTTTAAGCAAGTTTTCTTGCATCTTGTTTCGTAAGAAAAATCATCGAATTTAGCAATATTTTGACGTTTATCATCCCCTTTTCCTTTATGTGATTTAAACAAAATATCATCGAATTAGGCAATATTTTGCCGTTTTTCCACGTTTTTGTGAATTTTCAGTCTATGGGTCTTTATTCATATATATACGATAAAAATTATGCAAACACATAATTGATTAGATAATAACCTTAAATACTTCATTTTCAATCATCTATTTGTTTCTCGTTAAAATACTGAGTAAAATATTGAAAAGGGGAGAAGTTCGACTTTTATTGCATATATCGACGTTTCAGCCGGATTAGAGCGGTTTTACGTGTACATCTTCCCTCGGTAATATAAACGGAAAATCAGGAACATTTTTGTTAATTCTAATGAAAACACATTGATTTTTATCATTTGTATTGGAAACAACATTGTCATATGTCTTTTCTTGGATCTAAATAATACGAAACCGCGCTCTATGATTTGAAGTTAAAATCGTCAAATATGGTTAAATAGTGACTTTTTTCACCTTTTTCATTTAGTTTAATACTACGTAAATATATTCATTTTAACCAATATTTCGATTCTATTTCATGTAGAATCACGATATGTGATTTGGCCGTCATATATCAGAATTTCGCAAAATATTGCATTTTAAGCAAGTTTTCTTGCATTTTGTTTCGTACGAAAAATAATCGAATTTAGCAATATTTTGACGTTTATCATCCCCTTTTCCTTTATGTGACTTAAACAAAATATCATCGAATTAGGCAATATTTTGCCGTTTTCCACGTTTTTGTGAATTTACAGTCTATGGGTATTAATTCATATATATACGATAAAAATGATGCAAACACATAATTGATTAGATAATAACCTTAAATACTTCATTTTCAATCATCTATTTGTTTCTCGTTTAAATACTGAGTAAGATATTGAAAAGGGGAGAAGTTCTGTTTTTATTGCATATATCGACGTTTCAGCCGGAATAGAGCGATTTTCGTGTACATCTTCCATCGGTAATATAAACGGAAAATCAGTAACATTTTAGTTAATACTAATGAAAACACATTGATTTTTATCATTTGTATTGGAAACAACATTGTCATATGTCTTTTCTTGGATCTAAAGAATACAAAACCTCGCTCTGTGATTTGAAGTTAAAATCCTCAAATATGGTTAAATATTGACTTGTTTCACGTTTTTCATGTAGTTTGATATTACGTAAATATATTCATTTTTACCAATATTTCGATACTATTTCATGTAGTATCACGATATGTGATTTGGCCTTCAAATCTTATAATTTCGCACAATATTGCATTTTAAGCAAGTTTTCTTGCATTTTGTTTCGTACGAAAAATCATCGAATTTAGCAATATTTTGACGTTCATCATCCCCTTTTCCTTTATGTGATTTAAACAAAATATCATCGAATTAGGCAATATTTTGCCGTTTTCCACGTTTTTGTGAATTTTCAGTCTATGGGTATTAATTCATATATATACGATAAAAATTATGCAAACACATAATTGATTAGATAATAACCTTAAATACTTCATTTTGAATCATCTATTTGTTTCTCGTTAAAATACTGAGTAAAATATTGAAAAGGGGAGAAGTTCGGTTTTTATTGCATATATCGACGTTTCAGCCGGATTAGAGCGGTTTTACGTGTACATCTTCCCTCGGTAATATAAACGGAAAATTAGGAACATTTTAGTTAATTCTAATGATAACACATTGATTTTTATCATTTGTATTGGAAACAACATTGTCATATGTCTTTTCTTGGATCTAAATAATACGAAACCTCGCTCTATGATTTGAAGTTAAAATCCTCAAATATGGTTAAATAGTGACTTTTTTCACCTTTTTCATGTAGTTTAATACTACTTAAATATATTCATTTTAACCAATATTTCGATTCTATTTCATGTAGAATCACGATATGTGATTTGGCCGTCATATATCAGAATTTCGCAAAATATTGCATTTTAAGCAAGTTTTCTTGCATTTTGTTTCGTACGAAAAATCATCGAATTTAGCAATATTTTGACGTTTATCATCCCCTTTTCCTTTATGTGACTTAAACAAAATATCATCGAATTAGGCAATATTTTGCCGTTTTCCACGTTTTTGTGAATTTACAGTCTATGGGTATTAATTCATATATATACGATAAAAATGATGCAAACACATAATTGATTAGATAATAACCTTAAATACTTCATTTTCAATCATCTATTTGTTTCTCGTTAAAATACTGAGTAAGATATTGAAAAGGGGAGAAGTTCTGTTTTTATTGCATATATCGACGTTTCAGCCGGATTAGAGCGGTTTTACGTGTACATCTTCCCTCGGTAATATAAACGGAAAATCAGGAACATTTTAGTTAATTCTAATGATAACACATTGATTTTTATCATTTGTATTGGAAACAACATTGTCATATGTCTTTTCTTGGATCTAAATAATACGAAACCTCGCTCTATGATTTGAAGTTAAAATCCTCAAATATGGTTAAATAGTGACTTTTTCACGTTTTTCATGTAGTTTGATACTACGTAAATATATTCATTTTAACCAATATTTCGATTCTATTTCATGTAGTATCACGATATGTGATTTGGCCTTCAAATCTCAGAATTTCGCATAATATTGCATTTTAAGCAAGTTTTCTTGCATCTTGTTTCGTACGAAAAATCATCGAATTTAGCAATATTTTGACGTTTATCATCCCCTTTTCCTTTATGTGATTTAAACAAAATATCATCGAATTAGGCAATATTTTGCCGTTTTTCCACGTTTTTGTGAATTTTCAGTCTATGGGTCTTTATTCATATATATACGATAAAAATTATGCAAACACATAATTGATTAGATAATAACCTTAAATACTTCATTTTCAATCATCTATTTGTTTCTCGTTAAAATACTGAGTAAAATATTGAAAAGGGGAGAAGTTCGACTTTTATTGCATATATCGACGTTTCAGCCGGATTAGAGCGGTTTTACGTGTACATCTTCCCTCGGTAATATAAACGGAAAATCAGGAACATTTTTGTTAATTCTAATGAAAACACATTGATTTTTATCATTTGTATTGGAAACAACATTGTCATATGTCTTTTCTTGGATCTAAATAATACGAAACCGCGCTCTATGATTTGAAGTTAAAATCCTCAAATATGGTTAAATAGTGACTTTTTTCACCTTTTTCATTTAGTTTAATACTACGTAAATATATTCATTTTAACCAATATTTCGATTCTATTTCATGTAGAATCACGATATGTGATTTGGCCGTCATATATCAGAATTTCGCAAAATATTGCATTTTAAGCAAGTTTTCTTGCATTTTGTTTCGTACGAAAAATAATCGAATTTAGCAATATTTTGACGTTTATCATCCCCTTTTCCTTTATGTGACTTAAACAAAATATCATCGAATTAGGCAATATTTTGCCGTTTTCCACGTTTTTGTGAATTTACAGTCTATGGGTATTAATTCATATATATACGATAAAAATGATGCAAACACATAATTGATTAGATAATAACCTTAAATACTTCATTTTCAATCATCTATTTGTTTCTCGTTTAAATACTGAGTAAGATATTGAAAAGGGGAGAAGTTCTGTTTTTATTGCATATATCGACGTTTCAGCCGGAATAGAGCGATTTTCGTGTACATCTTCCATCGGTAATATAAACGGAAAATCAGTAACATTTTAGTTAATACTAATGAAAACACATTGATTTTTATCATTTGTATTGGAAACAACATTGTCATATGTCTTTTCTTGGATCTAAATAATACAAAACCTCGCTCTGTGATTTGAAGTTAAAATCCTCAAATATGGTTAAATATTGACTTGTTTCACGTTTTTCATGTAGTTTGATATTACGTAAATATATTCATTTTTACCAATATTTCGATACTATTTCATGTAGTATCACGATATGTGATTTGGCCTTCAAATCTTATAATTTCGCACAATATTGCATTTTAAGCAAGTTTTCTTGCATTTTGTTTCGTACGAAAAATCATCGAATTTAGTAATATTTTGACGTTTATCATCCCCTTTTCCTTTATGTGATTTAAACAAAATATCATCGAATTAGGCAATATTTTGCCGTTTTCCACGTTTTTGTGAATTTTCAGTCTATGGGTATTAATTCATATATATACGATAAAAATTATGCAAACACATAATTGATTAGATAATAACCTTAAATACTTCATTTTGAATCATCTATTTGTTTCTCGTTAAAATACTGAGTAAAATATTGAAAAGGGGAGAAGTTCGGTTTTTATTGCATATATCGACGTTTCAGCCGGATTAGAGCGGTTTTACGTGTACATCTTCCCTCGGTAATATAAACGGAAAATCAGGAACATTTTAGTTAATTCTAATGATAACACATTGATTTTTATCATTTGTATTGGAAACAACATTGTCATATGTCTTTTCTTGGATCTAAATAATACGAAACCTCGCTCTATGATTTGAAGTTAAAATCCTCAAATATGGTTAAATAGTGACTTTTTCACGTTTTTCATGTAGTTTGATACTACGTAAATATATTCATTTTAACCAATATTTCGATTCTATTTCATGTAGTATCACGATATGTGATTTGGCCTTCAAATCTCAGAATTTCGCATAATATTGCATTTTAAGCAAGTTTTCTTGCATCTTGTTTCGTACGAAAAATCATCGAATTTAGCAATATTTTGACGTTTATCATCCCCTTTTCCTTTATGTGATTTAAACAAAATATCATCGAATTAGGCAATATTTTGCCGTTTTTCCACGTTTTTGTGAATTTTCAGTCTATGGGTCTTTATTCATATATATACGATAAAAATTATGCAAACACATAATTGATTAGATAATAACCTTAAATACTTCATTTTCAATCATCTATTTGTTTCTCGTTAAAATACTGAGTAAAATATTGAAAAGGGGAGAAGTTCGACTTTTATTGCATATATCGACGTTTCAGCCGGATTAGAGCGGTTTTACGTGTACATCTTCCCTCGGTAATATAAACGGAAAATCAGGAACATTTTTGTTAATTCTAATGAAAACACATTGATTTTTATCATTTGTATTGGAAACAACATTGTCATATGTCTTTTCTTGGATCTAAATAATACGAAACCGCGCTCTATGATTTGAAGTTAAAATCCTCAAATATGGTTAAATAGTGACTTTTTTCACCTTTTTCATTTAGTTTAATACTACGTAAATATATTCATTTTAACCAATATTTCGATTCTATTTCATGTAGAATCACGATATGTGATTTGGCCGTCATATATCAGAATTTCGCAAAATATTGCATTTTAAGCAAGTTTTCTTGCATTTTGTTTCGTACGAAAAATAATCGAATTTAGCAATATTTTGACGTTTATCATCCCCTTTTCCTTTATGTGACTTAAACAAAATATCATCGAATTAGGCAATATTTTGCCGTTTTCCACGTTTTTGTGAATTTACAGTCTATGGGTATTAATTCATATATATACGATAAAAATGATGCAAACACATAATTGATTAGATAATAACCTTAAATACTTCATTTTCAATCATCTATTTGTTTCTCGTTTAAATACTGAGTAAGATATTGAAAAGGGGAGAAGTTCTGTTTTTATTGCATATATCGACGTTTCAGCCGGAATAGAGCGATTTTACGTGTACATCTTCCATCGGTAATATAAACGGAAAATCAGTAACATTTTAGTTAATACTAATGAAAACACATTGATTTTTATCATTTGTATTGGAAACAACATTGTCATATGTCTTTTCTTGGATCTAAATAATACGAAACCTCGCTCTAGTGATTTGAAGTTAAAATCCTCAAATATGGTTAAATATTGACTTGTTTCACGTTTTTCATGTAGTTTGATATTACGTAAATATATTCATTTTTAACCAATATTTCGATACTATTTCATGTAGTATCACGATATGTGATTTGGCCTTCAAATCTTATAATTTCGCACAATATTGCATTTTAAGCAAGTTTTCTTGCATTTTGTTTCGTACGAAAAATCATCGAATTTAGCAATATTTTGACGTTTATCATCCCCTTTTCCTTTATGTGATTTAAACAAAATATCATCGAATTAGGCAATATTTTGCCGTTTTCCACGTTTTTGTGAATTTTCAGTCTATGGGTATTAATTCATATATATACGATAAAAATTATGCAAACACATAATTGATTAGATAATAACCTTAAATACTTCATTTTCAATCATCTATTTGTTTCTCGTTAAAATACTGAGTAAAATATTGAAAAGGGGAGAAGTTCGGTTTTTATTGCATATATCGACGTTTCAGCCGGAATTAGAGCGGTTTTACGTGTACATCTTCCCTCGGTAATATAAACGGAAAATCAGGAACATTTTAGTTAATTACTAATGATAACACATTGATTTTTATCATTTGTATTGGAAACAACATTGTCATATGTCTTTTCTTGGATCTAAATAATACGAAACCTCGCTCTATGATTTGAAGTTAAAATCCTCAAATATGGTTAAATAGTGACTTTTTCACGTTTTTCATGTAGTTTGATACTACGTAAATATATTCATTTTAACCAATATTTCGATTCTATTTCATGTAGTATCACGATATGTGATTTGGCCGTCAAATATCAGAATTTCGCATAATATTGCATTTTAAGCAAGTTTTCTTGCATTTTGTTTCGTACGAAAAATCATCGAATTTAGCAATATTTTGACGTTTATCATCCCCTTTTCCTTTATGTGACTTTAAACAAAATATCATCGAATTAGGCAATATTTTGCCGTTTTTCCACGTTTTTGTGAATTTACAGTCTATAGGGTATTAATTCATATATATACGATAAAAATTATGCAAACACATAATTGATTAGATAATAACCTTAATACTTCATTTTCAATCATCTATTTGTTTCTCGTTAAAATACTGAGTAAGATATTGAAAAGGGGAGAAGTTCTGTTTTTATTGCATATATCGACGTTTCAGCCGGATAGAGCGATTTTACGTGTACATCTTCCATCGGTAATATAAACGGAAAATCAGGAACATTTTAGTTAATTACTAATGAAAACACATTGATTTTTATCATTTGTATTGGAAACAACATTGTCATATGTCTTTTCTTGGATCTAAATAATACGAAACCTCGCTCTAGTGATTTGAAGTTAAAATCCTCAAATATGGTTATATAGTGACTTTTTTCACGTTTTTCATGTAGTTTGATACTTACGTAAATATATTCATTTTTACCAATATTTCGATACTATTTCATGTAGTATAACGATATGTGATTTGGCCTTCAAATCTCAGAATTTCGCATAATATTGCATTTTAAGCAAGTTTTCTTGCATTTAGTTTCGTACGAAAAATCATCGAATTTAGCAATATTTTGACGTTTATCATCCCCTTTTCCTTTATGTGATTTAAACAAAATATCATCGAATTAGGCAATATTTTTCCGTTTTTCCACGTTTTTGTGAATTTTCAGTCTATGGGTATTAATTCATATATATACGATAAAAATTATGCAAACACATAATTGATTAGATAATAACCTTTAATACTTCATTTTCAATCATCTGTTTGTTTCTCGTTAAAATACTGAGTAAAATATTGAAAAGGGGAGAAGCTCGGTTTTTATTGCATATATCGACTTTTCAGCCGGATTAGAGCGGTTTTACGTGTACATCTTCCCTCGGTAATATAAACGGAAAATCAGGAACATTTTTGGTAATTCTAATGAAAACACATTGATTTTTATCATTTGTATTGGAAACAACATTGTCATATGTCTTTTCTTGGATCTAAATAATACGAAACCTCGCTCTATGATTTGAAGTTAAAATCCTCAAATTTGGTTAAATAGTGACTTTTTTCACCTTTTTCATGTAGTTTAATACTACGTAAATATATTCATTTTAACCAATATTTCGATTCTATTTCATGTAGAATCACGATATGTGATTTGGCCGTCATATATCAGAATTTCGCAAAATATTGCATTTTAAGCAAGTTTTCCAGCATTTTGTTTCGTACGAAAAATCATCGAATTTAGCAATATTTTGACGTTTATCATCCCCTTTTCCTTTATGTGACTTAAACAAAATATCATCGAATTAGGCAATATTTTGCCGTTTTCCACGTTTTTGTGAATATACAGTCTATGGGTATTAATTCATATATATACAATAAAAATTATGCAAACACATAATTGATTAGATAATAACCTTAAATACTTCATTTTCAATCATCTATTTGTTTCTCGTTAAAATACTGAGTAAGATATTGAAAAGGGGAGAAGTTCTGTTTTTATTGCATATATCGACGTTTCAGCCGGAATAGAGCGATTTTCGTGTACATCTTCCATCGGTAATATAAACGGAAAATCAGTAACATTTTAGTTAATACTAATGAAAACACATTGATTTTTATCATTTGTATTGGAAACAACATTGTCATGTCTTTTCTTGGATCTAAATAATACGAAACCTCGCTCTGTGATTTGAAGTTAAAATCCTCAAATATGGTTATATATTGACTTTTTTCACGTTTTTCATGTAGTTTGATATTACGTAAATATATTCATTTTTACCAATATTTCGATACTATTTCATGTAGTATAACGATATGTGATTTGGCCTTCAAATCTCATAATTTCGCATAATATTGCATTTTAAGCAAGTTTTCTTGCATTTTGTTTCGTACGAAAAATCATCGAATTTAGCAATATTTTGACGTTTATCATCCCCTTTTCCTTTATGTGATTTAAACAAAATATCATCGAATTAGGCAATATTTTGCCGTTTTTCCTCGTTTTTGTGAATTTTCAGTCTATGGGTATTAATTCATATATATACGATAAAAATTATGCAAACACATAATTGATTAGATAATAACCTTAAATACTTCATTTTCAATCATCTATTTGTTTCTCGTTAAAATATTGAGTAAAATATTGAAAAGGGGAGAAGTTCGGTTTTCATTGCATATATCGACGTTTCAGCCGGATTAGAGCGGTTTTACGTGTACATCTTCCCTCGGTAATATAAACGGAAAATCAGGAACATTTTTGTTAATTCTAATGAAAACACATTGATTTTTATCATTTGTATTGGAAACAACATTGTCATATGTCTTTTCTTGGATCTAAATAATAGGAAACCTCGCTCTATGATTTGAAGTTAAAATCCTCAAATATGGTTAAATAGTGACTTTTTTCACCTTTTTCATGTAGTTTAATACTACGTAAATATATTCATTTTAACCAATATTTCGATTCTATTTCATGTAGAATCACGATATGTGATTTGGCCGTCATATATCAGAATTTCGCAAAATATTGCATTTTAAGCAAGTTTTCTTGCATTTTGTTTCGTACGAAAAATCATCGAATTTAGCAATATTTTGACGTTTATCATCCCCTTTTCCTTCATGTGACTTAAACAAAATATCATCGAATTAGGCAATATTTTGCCGTTTTCCACGTTTTTGTGAATTTACAGTCTATGGGTATTAATTCATATATATACGATAAAAATGATGCAAACACATAATTGATTAGATAATAACCTTAAATACTTCATTTTCAATCATCTATTTGTTTCTCGTTAAAATACTGAGTAAGATATTGAAAAGGGGAGAAGTTCTGTTTTTATTGCATATATCGACGTTTCAGCCGGAATAGAGCGATTTTCGTGTACATCTTCCATCGGTAATATAAACGGAAAATCAGTAACATTTTAGTTAATACTAATGAAAACACATTGATTTTTATCATTTGTATTGGAAACAACATTGTCATATGTCTTTTCTTGGATCTAAATAATACGAAACCTCGCTCTGTGATTTGAAGTTAAAATCCTCAAATATGGTTATATATTGACTTTTTTCACGTTTTTCATGTAGTTTGATATTACGTAAATATATTCATTTTTACCAATATTTCGATACTATTTCATGTAGTATAACGATATGTGATTTGGCCTTCAAATCTCAGAATTTCGCATAATATTGCATTTTAAGCAAGTTTTCTTGCATTTTGTTTCGTACGAAAAATCATCGAATTTAGCAATATTTTGACGTTTATCATCCCCTTTTCCTTTATGTGATTTAAACAAAATATCATCGAATTAGGCAATATTTTTCCGTTTTTCCACGTTTTTGTGAATTTTCAGTCTATGGGTATTAATTCATATATATACGATAAAAATTATGCAAACACATAATTGATTAGATAATAACCTTTAATACTTCATTTTCAATCATCTGTTTGTTTCTCGTTAAAATACTGAGTAAAATATTGAAAAGGGGAGAAGTTCGGTTTTTATTGCATATATCGACGTTTCAGCCGGATTAGAGCGGTTTTACGTGTACATCTTCCCTCGGTAATATAAACGGAAAATCAGGAACATTTTTGGTAATTCTAATGAAAACACATTGATTTTTATCATTTGTATTGGAAACAACATTGTCATATGTCTTTTCTTGGATCTAAATAATACGAAACCTCGCTCTATGATTTGAAGTTAAAATCCTCAAATTTGGTTAAATAGTGACTTTTTTCACCTTTTTCATGTAGTTTGATACTACGTAAATATATTCATTTTAACCAATATTTCGATTCTATTTCATGTAGAATCACGATATGTGATTTGGCCGTCATATATCAGAATTTCGCAAAATATTGCATTTTAAGCAAGTTTTCTTGCATTTTGTTTCGTACGAAAAATCATCGAATTTAGCAATATTTTGACGTTTATCATCCCCTTTTCCTTTATGTGACTTAAACAAAATATCATCGAATTAGGCAATATTTTGCCGTTTTCCACGTTTTTGTGAATATACAGTCTATGGGTATTAATTCATATATATACGATAAAAATGATGCAAACACATAATTGATTAGATAATAACCTTAAATACTTCATTTTCAATCATCTATTTGTTTCTCGTTAAAATACTGAGTAAAATATTGAAAAGGGGAGAAGTTCGGTTTTCATTGCATATATCGACGTTTCAGCCGGATTAGAGCGGTTTTACGTGTACATCTTCCCTCGGTAATATAAACGGAAAATCAGGAACATTTTTGTTAATTCTAATGAAAACACATTGATTTTTATCATTTGTATTGGAAACAACATTGTCATATGTCTTTTCTTGGATCTAAATAATAGGAAACCTCGCTCTATGATTTGAAGTTAAAATCCTCAAATATGGTTAAATAGTGACTTTTTTCACCTTTTTCATGTAGTTTAATACTACGTAAATATATTCATTTTAACCAATATTTCGATTCTATTTCATGTAGAATCACGATATGTGATTTGGCCGTCATATATCAGAATTTCGCAAAATATTGCATTTTAAGCAAGTTTTCCAGCATTTTGTTTCGTACGAAAAATCATCGAATTTAGCAATATTTTGACGTTTATCATCCCCTTTTCCTTTATGTGATTTAAACAAAATATCATCGAATTAGGCAATATTTTTCCGTTTTTCCACGTTTTTGTGAATTTTCAGTCTATGGGTATTAATTCATATATATACGATAAAAATTATGCAAACACATAATTGATTAGATAATAACCTTTAATACTTCATTTTCAATCATCTGTTTGTTTCTCGTTAAAATACTGAGTAAAATATTGAAAAGGGGAGAAGTTCGGTTTTTATTGCATATATCGACGTTTCAGCCGGATTAGAGCGGTTTTACGTGTACATCTTCCCTCGGTAATATAAACGGAAAATCAGGAACATTTTTGGTAATTCTAATGAAAACACATTGATTTTTATCATTTGTATTGGAAACAACATTGTCATATGTCTTTTCTTGGATCTAAATAATACGAAACCTCGCTCTATGATTTGAAGTTAAAATCCTCAAATTTGGTTAAATAGTGACTTTTTTCACCTTTTTCATGTAGTTTAATACTACGTAAATATATTCATTTTAACCAATATTTCGATTCTATTTCATGTAGAATCACGATATGTGATTTGGCCGTCATATATCAGAATTTCGCAAAATATTGCATTTTAAGCAAGTTTTCTTGCATTTTGTTTCGTACGAAAAATCATCGAATTTAGCAATATTTTGACGTTTATCATCCCCTTTTCCTTTATGTGACTTAAACAAAATATCATCGAATTAGGCAATATTTTGCCGTTTTCCACGTTTTTGTGAATATACAGTCTATGGGTATTAATTCATATATATACGATAAAAATGATGCAAACACATAATTGATTAGATAATAACCTTAAATACTTCATTTTCAATCATCTATTTGTTTCTCGTTAAAATACTGAGTAAGATATTGAAAAGGGGAGAAGTTCTGTTTTTATTGCATATATCGACGTTTCAGCCGGATTAGAGCGGTTTTACGTGTACATCTTCCCTCGGTAATATAAACGGAAAATCAGGAACATTTTAGTTAATTCTAATGATAACACATTGATTTTTATCATTTGTATTGGAAACAACATTGTCATATGTCTTTTCTTGGATCTAAATAATACGAAACCTCGCTCTATGATTTGAAGTTAAAATCCTCAAATATGGTTAAATAGTGACTTTTTCACGTTTTTCATGTAGTTTGATACTACGTAAATATATTCATTTTAACCAATATTTCGATTCTATTTCATGTAGTATCACGATATGTGATTTGGCCTTCAAATCTCAGAATTTCGCATAATATTGCATTTTAAGCAAGTTTTCTTGCATTTTGTTTCGTACGAAAAATCATCGAATTTAGCAATATTTTGACGTTTATCATCCCCTTTTCCTTTATGTGATTTAAACAAAATATCATCGAATTAGGCAATATTTTGCCGTTTTTCCTCGTTTTTGTGAATTTTCAGTCTATGGGTATTAATTCATATATATACGATAAAAATTATGCAAACACATAATTGATTAGATAATAACCTTAAATACTTCATTTTCAATCATCTATTTGTTTCTCGTTAAAATATTGAGTAAAATATTGAAAAGGGGAGAAGTTCTGTTTTTATTGCATATATCGACGTTTCAGCCGGAATAGAGCGATTTTCGTGTACATCTTCCATCGGTAATATAAACGGAAAATCAGTAACATTTTAGTTAATACTAATGAAAACACATTGATTTTTATCATTTGTATTGGAAACAACATTGTCATATGTCTTTTCTTGGATCTAAATAATACGAAACCTCGCTCTGTGATTTGAAGTTAAAATCCTCAAATATGGTTATATATTGACTTTTTTCACGTTTTTCATGTAGTTTGATATTACGTAAATATATTCATTTTACCAATATTTCGATACTATTTCATGTAGTATAACGATATGTGATTTGGCCTTCAAATCTCAGAATTTCGCATAATATTGCATTTTAAGCAAGTTTTCTTGCATTTTGTTTCGTACGAAAAATCATCGAATTTAGCAATATTTTGACGTTTATCATCCCCTTTTCCTTTATGTGATTTAAACAAAATATCATCGAATTAGGCAATATTTTTCCGTTTTTCCACGTTTTTGTGAATTTTCAGTCTATGGGTATTAATTCATATATATACGATAAAAATTATGCAAACACATAATTGATTAGATAATAACCTTTAATACTTCATTTTCAATCATCTGTTTGTTTCTCGTTAAAATACTGAGTAAAATATTGAAAAGGGGAGAAGTTCGGTTTTTATTGCATATATCGACGTTTCAGCCGGATTAGAGCGGTTTTACGTGTACATCTTCCCTCGGTAATATAAACGGAAAATCAGGAACATTTTTGGTAATTCTAATGAAAACACATTGATTTTTATCATTTGTATTGGAAACAACATTGTCATATGTCTTTTCTTGGATCTAAATAATACGAAACCTCGCTCTATGATTTGAAGTTAAAATCCTCAAATTTGGTTAAATAGTGACTTTTTTCACCTTTTTCATGTAGTTTAATACTACGTAAATATATTCATTTTAACCAATATTTCGATTCTATTTCATGTAGAATCACGATATGTGATTTGGCCGTCATATATCAGAATTTCGCATAATATTGCATTTTAAGCAAGTTTTCTTGCATTTAGTTTCGTACGAAAAATCATCGAATTTAGCAATATTTTGACGTTTATCATCCCCTTTTCCTTTATGTGATTTAAACAAAATATCATCGAATTAGGCAATATTTTTCCGTTTTTCCACGTTTTTGTGAATTTTCAGTCTATGGGTATTAATTCATATATATACGATAAAAATTATGCAAACACATAATTGATTAGATAATAACCTTTAATACTTCATTTTCAATCATCTGTTTGTTTCTCGTTAAAATACTGAGTAAAATATTGAAAAGGGGAGAAGCTCGGTTTTTATTGCATATATCGACTTTTCAGCCGGATTAGAGCGGTTTTACGTGTACATCTTCCCTCGGTAATATAAACGGAAAATCAGGAACATTTTTGGTAATTCTAATGAAAACACATTGATTTTTATCATTTGTATTGGAAACAACATTGTCATATGTCTTTTCTTGGATCTAAATAATACGAAACCTCGCTCTATGATTTGAAGTTAAAATCCTCAAATTTGGTTAAATAGTGACTTTTTTCACCTTTTTCATGTAGTTTAATACTACGTAAATATATTCATTTTAACCAATATTTCGATTCTATTTCATGTAGAATCACGATATGTGATTTGGCCGTCATATATCAGAATTTCGCAAAATATTGCATTTTAAGCAAGTTTTCCAGCATTTTGTTTCGTACGAAAAATCATCGAATTTAGCAATATTTTGACGTTTATCATCCCCTTTTCCTTTATGTGACTTAAACAAAATATCATCGAATTAGGCAATATTTTGCCGTTTTCCACGTTTTTGTGAATATACAGTCTATGGGTATTAATTCATATATATACAATAAAAATTATGCAAACACATAATTGATTAGATAATAACCTTAAATACTTCATTTTCAATCATCTATTTGTTTCTCGTTAAAATACTGAGTAAGATATTGAAAAGGGGAGAAGTTCTGTTTTTATTGCATATATCGACGTTTCAGCCGGAATAGAGCGATTTTCGTGTACATCTTCCATCGGTAATATAAACGGAAAATCAGTAACATTTTAGTTAATACTAATGAAAACACATTGATTTTTATCATTTGTATTGGAAACAACATTGTCATATGTCTTTTCTTGGATCTAAATAATACGAAACCTCGCTCTGTGATTTGAAGTTAAAATCCTCAAATATGGTTATATATTGACTTTTTTCACGTTTTTCATGTAGTTTGATATTACGTAAATATATTCATTTTTACCAATATTTCGATACTATTTCATGTAGTATAACGATATGTGATTTGGCCTTCAAATCTCATAATTTCGCATAATATTGCATTTTAAGCAAGTTTTCTTGCATTTTGTTTCGTACGAAAAATCATCGAATTTAGCAATATTTTGACGTTTATCATCCCCTTTTCCTTTATGTGATTTAAACAAAATATCATCGAATTAGGCAATATTTTTCCGTTTTTCCACGTTTTTGTGAATTTTCAGTCTATGGGTATTAATTCATATATATACGATAAAAATTATGCAAACACATAATTGATTAGATAATAACCTTTAATACTTCATTTTCAATCATCTGTTTGTTTCTCGTTAAAATACTGAGTAAAATATTGAAAAGGGGAGAAGTTCGGTTTTTATTGCATATATCGACGTTTCAGCCGGATTAGAGCGGTTTTACGTGTACATCTTCCCTCGGTAATATAAACGGAAAATCAGGAACATTTTTGGTAATTCTAATGAAAACACATTGATTTTTATCATTTGTATTGGAAACAACATTGTCATATGTCTTTTCTTGGATCTAAATAATACGAAACCTCGCTCTATGATTTGAAGTTAAAATCCTCAAATATTGGTTAAATAGTGACTTTTTTCACCTTTTTCATGTAGTTTAATACTACGTAAATATATTCATTTTAACCAATATTTCGATTCTATTTCATGTAGAATCACGATATGTGATTTGGCCGTCATATATCAGAATTTCGCATAATATTGCATTTTAAGCAAGTTTTCTTGCATTTAGTTTCGTACGAAAAATCATCGAATTTAGCAATATTTTGACGTTTATCATCCCCTTTTCCTTTATGTGATTTAAACAAAATATCATCGAATTAGGCAATATTTTTCCGTTTTTCCACGTTTTTGTGAATTTTCAGTCTATGGGTATTAATTCATATATATACGATAAAAATTATGCAAACACATAATTGATTAGATAATAACCTTTAATACTTCATTTTCAATCATCTGTTTGTTTCTCGTTAAAATACTGAGTAAAATATTGAAAAGGGGAGAAGCTCGGTTTTTATTGCATATATCGACTTTTCAGCCGGGATTAGAGCGGTTTTACGTGTACATCTTCCCTCGGTAATATAAACGGAAAATCAGGAACATTTTTGGTAATTCTAATGAAAACACATTGATTTTTATCATTTGTATTGGAAACAACATTGTCATATGTCTTTTCTTGGATCTAAATAATACGAAACCTCGCTCTATGATTTGAAGTTAAAATCCTCAAATTTGGTTAAATAGTGACTTTTTTCACCTTTTTCATGTAGTTTAATACTACGTAAATATATTCATTTTAACCAATATTTCGATTCTATTTCATGTAGAATCACGATATGTGATTTGGCCGTCATATATCAGAATTTCGCAAAATATTGCATTTTAAGCAAGTTTTCCTAGCATTTTGTTTCGTACGAAAAATCATCGAATTTAGCAATATTTTGACGTTTATCATCCCCTTTTCCTTTATGTGACTTAAACAAAATATCAGCGAATTAGGCAATATTTTGCCGTTTTCCACGTTTTTGTGAATATACAGTCTATGGGTATTAATTCATATATATACAATAAAAATTATGCAAACACATAATTGATTAGATAATAACCTTTAAATACTTCATTTTCAATCATCTATTTGTTTCTCGTTAAAATACTGAGTAAGATATTGAAAAGGGGAGAAGTTCTGTTTTTATTGCATATATGGACGTTTCAGCCGGAATAGAGCGATTTTCGTGTACATCTTCCATCGGTAATATAAACGGAAAATCAGTAACATTTTAGTTAATACTAATGAAAACACATTGATTTTTATCATTTGTATTGGAAACAACATTGTCATATGTCTTTTCTTGGATCTAAATAATACGAAACCTCGCTCTGTGATTTGAAGTTAAAATCCTCAAATATGGTTATATATTGACTTTTTTCACGTTTTTCATGTAGTTTGATATTACGTAAATATATTCATTTTTACCAATATTTCGATACTATTTCATGTAGTATAACGATATGTGATTTGGCCTTCAAATCTCAGAATTTCGCATAATATTGCATTTTAAGCAAGTTTTCTTGCATTTTGTTTCGTACGAAAAATCATCGAATTTAGCAATATTTTGACGTTTATCATCCCCTTTTCCTTTATGTGATTTAAACAAAATATCATCGAATTAGGCAATATTTTTCCGTTTTTCCACGTTTTTGTGAATTTTCAGTCTATGGGTATTAATTCATATATATACGATAAAAATTATGCAAACACATAATTGATTAGATAATAACCTTTAATACTTCATTTTCAATCATCTGTTTGTTTCTCGTTAAAATACTGAGTAAAATATTGAAAAGGGGAGAAGTTCGGTTTTTATTGCATATATCGACTTTTCAGCCGGATTAGAGCGGTTTTACGTGTACATCTTCCCTCGGTAATATAAACGGAATATCAGGAACATTTTTGGTAATTCTAATGAAAACACATTGATTTTTATCATTTGTATTGGAAACAACATTGTCATATGTCTTTTCTTGGATCTAAATAATACGAAACCTCGCTCTATGATTTGAAGTTAAAATCCTCAAATTTGGTTAAATAGTGACTTTTTTCACCTTTTTCATGTAGTTTAATACTACGTAAATATATTCATTTTAACCAATATTTCGATTCTATTTCATGTAGAATCACGATATGTGATTTGGCCGTCATATATCAGAATTTCGCAAAATATTGCATTTTAAGCAAGTTTTCTTGCATTTTGTTTCGTACGAAAAATCATCGAATTTAGCAATATTTTGACGTTTATCATCCCCTTTTCCTTTATGTGACTTAAACAAAATATCATCGAATTAGGCAATATTTTACCGTTTTCCACGTTTTTGTGAATTTACAGTCTATGGGTATTAATTCATATATATACGATAAAAATGATGCAAACACATAATTGATTAGATAATAACCTTAAATACTTCATTTTCAATCATCTATTTGTTTCTCGTTAAAATACTGAGTAAGATATTGAAAAGGGGAGAAGTTCGGTTTTCATTGCATATATCGACGTTTCAGCCGGATTAGAGCGGTTTTACGTGTACATCTTCCCTCGGTAATATAAACGGAAAATCAGGAACATTTTTGTTAATTCTAATGAAAACACATTGATTTTTATCATTTGTATTGGAAACAACATTGTCATATGTCTTTTCTTGGATCTAAATAATAGGAAACCTCGCTCTATGATTTGAAGTTAAAATCCTCAAATATGGTTAAATAGTGACTTTTTTCACCTTTTTCATGTAGTTTAATACTACGTAAATATATTCATTTTAACCAATATTTCGATTCTATTTCATGTAGAATCACGATATGTGATTTGGCCGTCATATATCAGAATTTCGCAAAATATTGCATTTTAAGCAAGTTTTCCAGCATTTTGTTTCGTACGAAAAATCATCGAATTTAGCAATATTTTGACGTTTATCATCCCCTTTTCCTTTATGTGATTTAAACAAAATATCATCGAATTAGGCAATATTTTTCCGTTTTTCCACGTTTTTGTGAATTTTCAGTCTATGGGTATTAATTCATATATATACGATAAAAATTATGCAAACACATAATTGATTAGATAATAACCTTTAATACTTCATTTTCAATCATCTGTTTGTTTCTCGTTAAAATACTGAGTAAAATATTGAAAAGGGGAGAAGTTCGGTTTTTATTGCATATATCGACGTTTCAGCCGGATTAGAGCGGTTTTACGTGTACATCTTCCCTCGGTAATATAAACGGAAAATCAGGAACATTTTTGGTAATTCTAATGAAAACACATTGATTTTTATCATTTGTATTGGAAACAACATTGTCATATGTCTTTTCTTGGATCTAAATAATACGAAACCTCGCTCTATGATTTGAAGTTAAAATCCTCAAATTTGGTTAAATAGTGACTTTTTTCACCTTTTTCATGTAGTTTAATACTACGTAAATATATTCATTTTAACCAATATTTCGATTCTATTTCATGTAGAATCACGATATGTGATTTGGCCGTCATATATCAGAATTTCGCAAAATATTGCATTTTAAGCAAGTTTTCTTGCATTTTGTTTCGTACGAAAAATCATCGAATTTAGCAATATTTTGACGTTTATCATCCCCTTTTCCTTTATGTGACTTAAACAAAATATCATCGAATTAGGCAATATTTTGCCGTTTTCCACGTTTTTGTGAATATACAGTCTATGGGTATTAATTCATATATATACGATAAAAATGATGCAAACACATAATTGATTAGATAATAACCTTAAATACTTCATTTTCAATCATCTATTTGTTTCTCGTTAAAATACTGAGTAAGATATTGAAAAGGGGAGAAGTTCTGTTTTTATTGCATATATCGACGTTTCAGCCGGATTAGAGCGGTTTTACGTGTACATCTTCCCTCGGTAATATAAACGGAAAATCAGGAACATTTTAGTTAATTCTAATGATAACACATTGATTTTTATCATTTGTATTGGAAACAACATTGTCATATGTCTTTTCTTGGATCTAAATAATACGAAACCTCGCTCTATGATTTGAAGTTAAAATCCTCAAATATGGTTAAATAGTGACTTTTTCACGTTTTTCATGTAGTTTGATACTACGTAAATATATTCATTTTAACCAATATTTCGATTCTATTTCATGTAGTATCACGATATGTGATTTGGCCTTCAAATCTCAGAATTTCGCATAATATTGCATTTTAAGCAAGTTTTCTTGCATTTTGTTTCGTACGAAAAATCATCGAATTTAGCAATATTTTGACGTTTATCATCCCCTTTTCCTTTATGTGATTTAAACAAAATATCATCGAATTAGGCAATATTTTGCCGTTTTTCCTCGTTTTTGTGAATTTTCAGTCTATGGGTATTAATTCATATATATACGATAAAAATTATGCAAACACATAATTGATTAGATAATAACCTTAAATACTTCATTTTCAATCATCTATTTGTTTCTCGTTAAAATATTGAGTAAAATATTGAAAAGGGGAGAAGTTCTGTTTTTATTGCATATATCGACGTTTCAGCCGGAATAGAGCGATTTTCGTGTACATCTTCCATCGGTAATATAAACGGAAAATCAGTAACATTTTAGTTAATACTAATGAAAACACATTGATTTTTATCATTTGTATTGGAAACAACATTGTCATATGTCTTTTCTTGGATCTAAATAATACGAAACCTCGCTCTGTGATTTGAAGTTAAAATCCTCAAATATGGTTATATATTGACTTTTTTCACGTTTTTCATGTAGTTTGATATTACGTAAATATATTCATTTTTACCAATATTTCGATACTATTTCATGTAGTATAACGATATGTGATTTGGCCTTCAAATCTCAGAATTTCGCATAATATTGCATTTTAAGCAAGTTTTCTTGCATTTTGTTTCGTACGAAAAATCATCGAATTTAGCAATATTTTGACGTTTATCATCCCCTTTTCCTTTATGTGATTTAAACAAAATATCATCGAATTAGGCAATATTTTTCCGTTTTTCCACGTTTTTGTGAATTTTCAGTCTATGGGTATTAATTCATATATATACGATAAAAATTATGCAAACACATAATTGATTAGATAATAACCTTTAATACTTCATTTTCAATCATCTGTTTGTTTCTCGTTAAAATACTGAGTAAAATATTGAAAAGGGGAGAAGTTCGGTTTTTATTGCATATATCGACGTTTCAGCCGGATTAGAGCGGTTTTACGTGTACATCTTCCCTCGGTAATATAAACGGAAAATCAGGAACATTTTTGGTAATTCTAATGAAAACACATTGATTTTTATCATTTGTATTGGAAACAACATTGTCATATGTCTTTTCTTGGATCTAAATAATACGAAACCTCGCTCTATGATTTGAAGTTAAAATCCTCAAATTTGGTTAAATAGTGACTTTTTTCACCTTTTTCATGTAGTTTAATACTACGTAAATATATTCATTTTAACCAATATTTCGATTCTATTTCATGTAGAATCACGATATGTGATTTGGCCGTCATATATCAGAATTTCGCATAATATTGCATTTTAAGCAAGTTTTCTTGCATTTAGTTTCGTACGAAAAATCATCGAATTTAGCAATATTTTGACGTTTATCATCCCCTTTTCCTTTATGTGATTTAAACAAAATATCATCGAATTAGGCAATATTTTTCCGTTTTTCCACGTTTTTGTGAATTTTCAGTCTATGGGTATTAATTCATATATATACGATAAAAATTATGCAAACACATAATTGATTAGATAATAACCTTTAATACTTCATTTTCAATCATCTGTTTGTTTCTCGTTAAAATACTGAGTAAAATATTGAAAAGGGGAGAAGCTCGGTTTTTATTGCATATATCGACTTTTCAGCCGGATTAGAGCGGTTTTACGTGTACATCTTCCCTCGGTAATATAAACGGAAAATCAGGAACATTTTTGGTAATTCTAATGAAAACACATTGATTTTTATCATTTGTATTGGAAACAACATTGTCATATGTCTTTTCTTGGATCTAAATAATACGAAACCTCGCTCTATGATTTGAAGTTAAAATCCTCAAATTTGGTTAAATAGTGACTTTTTTCACCTTTTTCATGTAGTTTAATACTACGTAAATATATTCATTTTAACCAATATTTCGATTCTATTTCATGTAGAATCACGATATGTGATTTGGCCGTCATATATCAGAATTTCGCAAAATATTGCATTTTAAGCAAGTTTTCCAGCATTTTGTTTCGTACGAAAAATCATCGAATTTAGCAATATTTTGACGTTTATCATCCCCTTTTCCTTTATGTGACTTAAACAAAATATCATCGAATTAGGCAATATTTTGCCGTTTTCCACGTTTTTGTGAATATACAGTCTATGGGTATTAATTCATATATATACAATAAAAATTATGCAAACACATAATTGATTAGATAATAACCTTAAATACTTCATTTTCAATCATCTATTTGTTTCTCGTTAAAATACTGAGTAAGATATTGAAAAGGGGAGAAGTTCTGTTTTTATTGCATATATCGACGTTTCAGCCGGAATAGAGCGATTTTCGTGTACATCTTCCATCGGTAATATAAACGGAAAATCAGTAACATTTTAGTTAATACTAATGAAAACACATTGATTTTTATCATTTGTATTGGAAACAACATTGTCATGTCTTTTCTTGGATCTAAATAATACGAAACCTCGCTCTGTGATTTGAAGTTAAAATCCTCAAATATGGTTATATATTGACTTTTTTCACGTTTTTCATGTAGTTTGATATTACGTAAATATATTCATTTTTACCAATATTTCGATACTATTTCATGTAGTATAACGATATGTGATTTGGCCTTCAAATCTCATAATTTCGCATAATATTGCATTTTAAGCAAGTTTTCTTGCATTTTGTTTCGTACGAAAAATCATCGAATTTAGCAATATTTTGACGTTTATCATCCCCTTTTCCTTTATGTGATTTAAACAAAATATCATCGAATTAGGCAATATTTTTCCGTTTTTCCACGTTTTTGTGAATTTTCAGTCTATGGGTATTAATTCATATATATACGATAAAAATTATGCAAACACATAATTGATTAGATAATAACCTTTAATACTTCATTTTCAATCATCTGTTTGTTTCTCGTTAAAATACTGAGTAAAATATTGAAAAGGGGAGAAGTTCGGTTTTTATTGCATATATCGACGTTTCAGCCGGATTAGAGCGGTTTTACGTGTACATCTTCCCTCGGTAATATAAACGGAAAATCAGGAACATTTTTGGTAATTCTAATGAAAACACATTGATTTTTATCATTTGTATTGGAAACAACATTGTCATATGTCTTTTCTTGGATCTAAATAATACGAAACCTCGCTCTATGATTTGAAGTTAAAATCCTCAAATTTGGTTAAATAGTGACTTTTTTCACCTTTTTCATGTAGTTTAATACTACGTAAATATATTCATTTTAACCAATATTTCGATTCTATTTCATGTAGAATCACGATATGTGATTTGGCCGTCATATATCAGAATTTCGCATAATATTGCATTTTAAGCAAGTTTTCTTGCATTTAGTTTCGTACGAAAAATCATCGAATTTAGCAATATTTTGACGTTTATCATCCCCTTTTCCTTTATGTGATTTAAACAAAATATCATCGAATTAGGCAATATTTTTCCGTTTTTCCACGTTTTTGTGAATTTTCAGTCTATGGGTATTAATTCATATATATACGATAAAAATTATGCAAACACATAATTGATTAGATAATAACCTTTAATACTTCATTTTCAATCATCTGTTTGTTTCTCGTTAAAATACTGAGTAAAATATTGAAAAGGGGAGAAGCTCGGTTTTTATTGCATATATCGACTTTTCAGCCGGGTTAGAGCGGTTTTACGTGTACATCTTCCCTCGGTAATATAAACGGAAAATCAGGAACATTTTTGGTAATTCTAATGAAAACACATTGATTTTTATCATTTGTATTGGAAACAACATTGTCATATGTCTTTTCTTGGATCTAAATAATACGAAACCTCGCTCTATGATTTGAAGTTAAAATCCTCAAATTTGGTTAAATAGTGACTTTTTTCACCTTTTTCATGTAGTTTAATACTACGTAAATATATTCATTTTAACCAATATTTCGATTCTATTTCATGTAGAATCACGATATGTGATTTGGCCGTCATATATCAGAATTTCGCAAAATATTGCATTTTAAGCAAGTTTTCCAGCATTTTGTTTCGTACGAAAAATCATCGAATTTAGCAATATTTTGACGTTTATCATCCCCTTTTCCTTTATGTGACTTAAACAAAATATCATCGAATTAGGCAATATTTTGCCGTTTTCCACGTTTTTGTGAATATACAGTCTATGGGTATTAATTCATATATATACAATAAAAATTATGCAAACACATAATTGATTAGATAATAACTTTAAATACTTCATTTTCAATCATCTATTTGTTTCTCGTTAAAATACTGAGTAAGATATTGAAAAGGGGAGAAGTTCTGTTTTTATTGCATATATGGACGTTTCAGCCGGAATAGAGCGATTTTCGTGTACATCTTCCATCGGTAATATAAACGGAAAATCAGTAACATTTTAGTTAATACTAATGAAAACACATTGATTTTTATCATTTGTATTGGAAACAACATTGTCATATGTCTTTTCTTGGATCTAAATAATACGAAACCTCGCTCTGTGATTTGAAGTTAAAATCCTCAAATATGGTTATATATTGACTTTTTTCACGTTTTTCATGTAGTTTGATATTACGTAAATATATTCATTTTTACCAATATTTCGATACTATTTCATGTAGTATAACGATATGTGATTTGGCCTTCAAATCTCAGAATTTCGCATAATATTGCATTTTAAGCAAGTTTTCTTGCATTTTGTTTCGTACGAAAAATCATCGAATTTAGCAATATTTTGACGTTTATCATCCCCTTTTCCTTTATGTGATTTAAACAAAATATCATCGAATTAGGCAATATTTTTCCGTTTTTCCACGTTTTTGTGAATTTTCAGTCTATGGGTATTAATTCATATATATACGATAAAAATTATGCAAACACATAATTGATTAGATAATAACCTTTAATACTTCATTTTCAATCATCTGTTTGTTTCTCGTTAAAATACTGAGTAAAATATTGAAAAGGGGAGAAGTTCGGTTTTTATTGCATATATCGACTTTTCAGCCGGATTAGAGCGGTTTTACGTGTACATCTTCCCTCGGTAATATAAACGGAATATCAGGAACATTTTTGGTAATTCTAATGAAAACACATTGATTTTTATCATTTGTATTGGAAACAACATTGTCATATGTCTTTTCTTGGATCTAAATAATACGAAACCTCGCTCTATGATTTGAAGTTAAAATCCTCAAATTTGGTTAAATAGTGACTTTTTTCACCTTTTTCATGTAGTTTAATACTACGTAAATATATTCATTTTAACCAATATTTCGATTCTATTTCATGTAGAATCACGATATGTGATTTGGCCGTCATATATCAGAATTTCGCAAAATATTGCATTTTAAGCAAGTTTTCTTGCATTTTGTTTCGTACGAAAAATCATCGAATTTAGCAATATTTTGACGTTTATCATCCCCTTTTCCTTTATGTGACTTAAACAAAATATCATCGAATTAGGCAATATTTTGCCGTTTTCCACGTTTTTGTGAATTTACAGTCTATGGGTATTAATTCATATATATACGATAAAAATGATGCAAACACATAATTGATTAGATAATAACCTTAAATACTTCATTTTCAATCATCTATTTGTTTCTCGTTAAAATACTGAGTAAGATATTGAAAAGGGGAGTTCTGTTTTTATTGCATATATCGACGTTTCAGCCGGAATAGAGCGATTTTCGTGTACATCTTCCATCGGTAATATAAACGGAAAATCAGTAACATTTTAGTTAATACTAATGAAAACACATTGATTTTTATGATTTGTATTGGAAACAACATTGTCATATGTCTTTTCTTGGATCTAAATAATACGAAACCTCGCTCTATGATTTGAAGTTAAAATCCTCAAATATGGTTAAATAGTGACTTTTTTCACCTTTTTCATGTAGTTTAATACTACGTAAATATATTCATTTTAACCAATATTTCGATTCTATTTCATGTAGAATCACGATATGTGATTTGGCCGTCATATATCAGAATTTCGCAAAATATTGCATTTTAAGCAAGTTTTCTTGCATTTTGTTTCGTACGAAAAATCATCGAATTTAGCAATATTTTGACGTTTATCATCCCCTTTTCCTTTATGTGACTTGAACAAAATATCATCGAATTAGGCAATATTTTGCCGTTTTCCTCGTTTTTGTGAATTTACAGTCTATGGGTATAAATTCATATATATACGATAAAAATTATGCAAACACATAATTGATTAGATAATAACCTTAAATACTTCATTTTCAATCATCTATTTGTTTCTCGTTAAAATACTGAGTAAGATATTGAAAAGGGGAGAAGTTCTGTTTTTATTGCATACATCGACTTTTCAGCCGGATTAGAGCGGTTTTACGTGTACATCTTCCCTCGGTAATATAAACGGAAAATCAGGAACATTTTAGTTAATTCTAATGATAACACATTGATTTTTATCATTTGTATTGGAAACAACATTGTCATATGTCTTTTCTTGGATCTAAATAATACGAAACCTCGCTCTATGATTTGAAGTTAAAATCCTCAAATATGGTTAAATAGTGACTTTTTCACGTTTTTCATGTAGTTTGATACTACGTAAATATATTCATTTTAACCAATATTTCGATTCTATTTCATGTAGTATCACGATATGTGATTTGGCCTTCAAATCTCAGAATTTCGCATAATATTGCATTTTAAGCAAGTTTTCTTGCATTTTGTTTCGTACGAAAAATCATCGAATTTAGCAATATTTTGACGTTTATCATCCCCTTTTCCTTTATGTGATTTAAACAAAATATCATCGAATTAGGCAATATTTTGCCGTTTTTCCTCGTTTTTGTGAATTTTCAGTCTATGGGTATTAATTCATATATATACGATAAAAATTATGCAAACACATAATTGATTAGATAATAACCTTAAATACTTCATTTTCAATCATCTATTTGTTTCTCGTTAAAATATTGAGTAAAATATTGAAAAGGGGAGAAGTTCGGTTTTCATTGCATATATCGACGTTTCAGCCGGATTAGAGCGGTTTTACGTGTACATCTTCCCTCGGTAATATAAACGGAAAATCAGGAACATTTTTGTTAATTCTAATGAAAACACATTGATTTTTATCATTTGTATTGGAAACAACATTGTCATATGTCTTTTCTTGGATCTAAATAATAGGAAACCTCGCTCTATGATTTGAAGTTAAAATCCTCAAATATGGTTAAATAGTGACTTTTTTCACCTTTTTCATGTAGTTTAATACTACGTAAATATATTCATTTTAACCAATATTTCGATTCTATTTCATGTAGAATCACGATATGTGATTTGGCCGTCATATATCAGAATTTCGCAAAATATTGCATTTTAAGCAAGTTTTCTTGCATTTTGTTTCGTACGAAAAATCATCGAATTTAGCAATATTTTGACGTTTATCATCCCCTTTTCCTTCATGTGACTTAAACAAAATATCATCGAATTAGGCAATATTTTGCCGTTTTCCACGTTTTTGTGAATTTACAGTCTATGGGTATTAATTCATATATATACGATAAAAATGATGCAAACACATAATTGATTAGATAATAACCTTAAATACTTCATTTTCAATCATCTATTTGTTTCTCGTTAAAATACTGAGTAAGATATTGAAAAGGGGAGAAGTTCTGTTTTTATTGCATATATCGACGTTTCAGCCGGAATAGAGCGATTTTCGTGTACATCTTCCATCGGTAATATAAACGGAAAATCAGTAACATTTTAGTTAATACTAATGAAAACACATTGATTTTTATCATTTGTATTGGAAACAACATTGTCATATGTCTTTTCTTGGATCTAAATAATACGAAACCTCGCTCTGTGATTTGAAGTTAAAATCCTCAAATATGGTTATATATTGACTTTTTTCACGTTTTTCATGTAGTTTGATATTACGTAAATATATTCATTTTTCCCAATATTTCGATACTATTTCATGTAGTATAACGATATGTGATTTGGCCTTCAAATCTCAGAATTTCGCATAATATTGCATTTTAAGCAAGTTTTCTTGCATTTTGTTTCGTACGAAAAATCATCGAATTTAGCAATATTTTGACGTTTATCATCCCCTTTTCCTTTATGTGATTTAAACAAAATATCATCGAATTAGGCAATATTTTTCCGTTTTTCCACGTTTTTGTGAATTTTCAGTCTATGGGTATTAATTCATATATATACGATAAAAATTATGCAAACACATAATTGATTAGATAATAACCTTTAATACTTCATTTTCAATCATCTGTTTGTTTCTCGTTAAAATACTGAGTAAAATATTGAAAAGGGGAGAAGTTCGGTTTTTATTGCATATATCGACGTTTCAGCCGGATTAGAGCGGTTTTACGTGTACATCTTCCCTCGGTAATATAAACGGAAAATCAGGAACATTTTTGGTAATTCTAATGAAAACACATTGATTTTTATCATTTGTATTGGAAACAACATTGTCATATGTCTTTTCTTGGATCTAAATAATACGAAACCTCGCTCTATGATTTGAAGTTAAAATCCTCAAATTTGGTTAAATAGTGACTTTTTTCACCTTTTTCATGTAGTTTGATACTACGTAAATATATTCATTTTAACCAATATTTCGATTCTATTTCATGTAGAATCACGATATGTGATTTGGCCGTCATATATCAGAATTTCGCAAAATATTGCATTTTAAGCAAGTTTTCTTGCATTTTGTTTCGTACGAAAAATCATCGAATTTAGCAATATTTTGACGTTTATCATCCCCTTTTCCTTTATGTGACTTAAACAAAATATCATCGAATTAGGCAATATTTTGCCGTTTTCCACGTTTTTGTGAATATACAGTCTATGGGTATTAATTCATATATATACGATAAAAATGATGCAAACACATAATTGATTAGATAATAACCTTAAATACTTCATTTTCAATCATCTATTTGTTTCTCGTTAAAATACTGAGTAAAATATTGAAAAGGGGAGAAGTTCGGTTTTCATTGCATATATCGACGTTTCAGCCGGATTAGAGCGGTTTTACGTGTACATCTTCCCTCGGTAATATAAACGGAAAATCAGGAACATTTTTGTTAATTCTAATGAAAACACATTGATTTTTATCATTTGTATTGGAAACAACATTGTCATATGTCTTTTCTTGGATCTAAATAATAGGAAACCTCGCTCTATGATTTGAAGTTAAAATCCTCAAATATGGTTAAATAGTGACTTTTTTCACCTTTTTCATGTAGTTTAATACTACGTAAATATATTCATTTTAACCAATATTTCGATTCTATTTCATGTAGAATCACGATATGTGATTTGGCCGTCATATATCAGAATTTCGCAAAATATTGCATTTTAAGCAAGTTTTCCAGCATTTTGTTTCGTACGAAAAATCATCGAATTTAGCAATATTTTGACGTTTATCATCCCCTTTTCCTTTATGTGATTTAAACAAAATATCATCGAATTAGGCAATATTTTTCCGTTTTTCCACGTTTTTGTGAATTTTCAGTCTATGGGTATTAATTCATATATATACGATAAAAATTATGCAAACACATAATTGATTAGATAATAACCTTTAATACTTCATTTTCAATCATCTGTTTGTTTCTCGTTAAAATACTGAGTAAAATATTGAAAAGGGGAGAAGTTCGGTTTTTATTGCATATATCGACGTTTCAGCCGGATTAGAGCGGTTTTACGTGTACATCTTCCCTCGGTAATATAAACGGAAAATCAGGAACATTTTTGGTAATTCTAATGAAAACACATTGATTTTTATCATTTGTATTGGAAACAACATTGTCATATGTCTTTTCTTGGATCTAAATAATACGAAACCTCGCTCTATGATTTGAAGTTAAAATCCTCAAATTTGGTTAAATAGTGACTTTTTTCACCTTTTTCATGTAGTTTAATACTACGTAAATATATTCATTTTAACCAATATTTCGATTCTATTTCATGTAGAATCACGATATGTGATTTGGCCGTCATATATCAGAATTTCGCAAAATATTGCATTTTAAGCAAGTTTTCTTGCATTTTGTTTCGTACGAAAAATCATCGAATTTAGCAATATTTTGACGTTTATCATCCCCTTTTCCTTTATGTGACTTAAACAAAATATCATCGAATTAGGCAATATTTTGCCGTTTTCCACGTTTTTGTGAATATACAGTCTATGGGTATTAATTCATATATATACGATAAAAATGATGCAAACACATAATTGATTAGATAATAACCTTAAATACTTCATTTTCAATCATCTATTTGTTTCTCGTTAAAATACTGAGTAAGATATTGAAAAGGGGAGAAGTTCTGTTTTTATTGCATATATCGACGTTTCAGCCGGATTAGAGCGGTTTTACGTGTACATCTTCCCTCGGTAATATAAACGGAAAATCAGGAACATTTTAGTTAATTCTAATGATAACACATTGATTTTTATCATTTGTATTGGAAACAACATTGTCATATGTCTTTTCTTGGATCTAAATAATACGAAACCTCGCTCTATGATTTGAAGTTAAAATCCTCAAATATGGTTAAATAGTGACTTTTTCACGTTTTTCATGTAGTTTGATACTACGTAAATATATTCATTTTAACCAATATTTCGATTCTATTTCATGTAGTATCACGATATGTGATTTGGCCTTCAAATCTCAGAATTTCGCATAATATTGCATTTTAAGCAAGTTTTCTTGCATTTTGTTTCGTACGAAAAATCATCGAATTTAGCAATATTTTGACGTTTATCATCCCCTTTTCCTTTATGTGATTTAAACAAAATATCATCGAATTAGGCAATATTTTGCCGTTTTTCTACGTTTTTGTGAATTTTCAGTCTATGGGTATTAATTCATATATATACGATAAAAATTATGCAAACACATAATTGATTAGATAATAACCTTAAATACTTCATTTTCAATCATCTATTTGTTTCTCGTTAAAATACTGAGTAAGATATTGAAAAGGGGAGAAGTTCTGTTTTTATTGCATATATCGACGTTTCAGCCGGATTAGAGCGGTTTTACGTGTACATCTTCCCTCGGTAATATAAACGGAAAATCAGGAACATTTTAGTTAATTCTAATGATAACACATTGATTTTTATCATTTGTATTGGAAACAACATTGTCATATGTCTTTTCTTGGATCTAAATAATACGAAACCTCGCTCTATGATTTGAAGTTAAAATCCTCAAATATGGTTAAATAGTGACTTTTTCACGTTTTTCATGTAGTTTGATACTACGTAAATATATTCATTTTAACCAATATTTCGATTCTATTTCATGTAGTATCACGATATGTGATTTGGCCTTCAAATCTCAGAATTTCGCATAATATTGCATTTTAAGCAAGTTTTCTTGCATTTTGTTTCGTACGAAAAATCATCGAATTTAGCAATATTTTGACGTTTATCATCCCCTTTTCCTTTATGTGATTTAAACAAAATATCATCGAATTAGGCAATATTTTGCCGTTTTTCTACGTTTTTGTGAATTTTCAGTCTATGGGTATTAATTCATATATATACGATAAAAATTATGCAAACACATAATTGATTAGATAATAACCTTAAATACTTCATTTTCAATCATCTATTTGTTTCTCGTTAAAATACTGAGTAAAATATTGAAAAGGGGAGAAGTTCGGTTTTCATTGCATATATCGACGTTTCAGCCGGATTAGAGCGGTTTTACGTGTACATCTTCCCTCGGTAATATAAACGGAAAATCAGGAACATTTTTGTTAATTCTAATGAAAACACATTGATTTTTATCATTTGTATTGGAAACAACATTGTCATATGTCTTTTCTTGGATCTAAATAATAGGAAACCTCGCTCTATGATTTGAAGTTAAAATCCTCAAATATGGTTAAATAGTGACTTTTTTCACCTTTTTCATGTAGTTTAATACTACGTAAATATATTCATTTTAACCAATATTTCGATTCTATTTCATGTAGAATCACGATATGTGATTTGGCCGTCATATATCAGAATTTCGCAAAATATTGCATTTTAAGCAAGTTTTCCAGCATTTTGTTTCGTACGAAAAATCATCGAATTTAGCAATATTTTGACGTTTATCATCCCCTTTTCCTTTATGTGACTTAAACAAAATATCATCGAATTAGGCAATATTTTGCCGTTTTCCACGTTTTTGTGAATTTACAGTCTATGGGTATTAATTCATATATATACGATACAAATGATGCAAACACATAATTGATTAGATAATAACCTTAAATACTTCATTTTCAATCATCTATTTGTTTCTCGTTAAAATACTGAGTAAGATATTGAAAAGGGGAGAAGTTCGGTTTTTATTGCATATATGGACGTTTCAGCCGGAATAGAGCGATTTTCGTGTACATCTTCCATCGGTAATATAAACGGAAAATCAGTAACATTTTAGTTAATACTAATGAAAACACATTGATTTTTATCATTTGTATTGGAAACAACATTGTCATATGTCTTTTCTTGGATCTAAATAATACGAAACCTCGCTCTGTGATTTGAAGTTAAAATCCTCAAATATGGTTATATATTGACTTTTTTCACGTTTTTCATGTAGTTTGATATTACGTAAATATATTCATTTTTACCAATATTTCGATACTATTTCATGTAGTATAACGATATGTGATTTGGCCTTCAAATCTCAGAATTTCGCATAATATTGCATTTTAAGCAAGTTTTCTTGCATTTTGTTTCGTACGAAAAATCATCGAATTTAGCAATATTTTGACGTTTATCATCCCCTTTTCCTTTATGTGATTTAAACAAAATATCATCGAATTAGGCAATATTTTTCCGTTTTTCCACGTTTTTGTGAATTTTCAGTCTATGGGTATTAATTCATATATATACGATAAAAATTATGCAAACACATAATTGATTAGATAATAACCTTTAATACTTCATTTTCAATCATCTGTTTGTTTCTCGTTAAAATACTGAGTAAAATATTGAAAAGGGGAGAAGTTCGGTTTTTATTGCATATATCGACTTTTCAGCCGGATTAGAGCGGTTTTACGTGTACATCTTCCCTCGGTAATATAAACGGAAAATCAGGAACATTTTTGGTAATTCTAATGAAAACACATTGATTTTTATCATTTGTATTGGAAACAACATTGTCATATGTCTTTTCTTGGATCTAAATAATACGAAACCTCGCTCTATGATTTGAAGTTAAAATCCTCAAATTTGGTTAAATAGTGACTTTTTTCACCTTTTTCATGTAGTTTAATACTACGTAAATATATTCATTTTAACCAATATTTCGATTCTATTTCATGTAGAATCACGATATGTGATTTGGCCGTCATATATCAGAATTTCGCAAAATATTGCATTTTAAGCAAGTTTTCTTGCATTTTGTTTCGTACGAAAAATCATCGAATTTAGCAATATTTTGACGTTTATCATCCCCTTTTCCTTTATGTGACTTAAACAAAATATCATCGAATTAGGCAATATTTTGCCGTTTTCCACGTTTTTGTGAATTTACAGTCTATGGGTATTAATTCATATATATACGATAAAAATGATGCAAACACATAATTGATTAGATAATAACCTTAAATACTTCATTTTCAATCATCTATTTGTTTCTCGTTAAAATACTGAGTAAGATATTGAAAAGGGGAGAAGTTCTGTTTTTATTGCATATATCGACGTTTCAGCCGGAATAGAGCGATTTTCGTGTACATCTTCCATCGGTAATATAAACGGAAAATCAGTAACATTTTAGTTAATACTAATGAAAACACATTGATTTTTATGATTTGTATTGGAAACAACATTGTCATATGTCTTTTCTTGGATCTAAATAATACGAAACCTCGCTCTGTGATTTGAAGTTGAAATCCTCAAATATGGTTATATATTGACTTTTTTCACGTTTTTCATGTAGTTTGATATTACGTAAATATATTCATTTTTACCAATATTTCGATACTATTTCATGTAGTATAACGATATGTGATTTGGCCTTCAAATCTCAGAATTTCGCATAATATTGCATTTTAAGCAAGTTTTCTTGCATTTTGTTTCGTACGAAAAATCATCGAATTTAGCAATATTTTGACGTTTATCATCCCCTTTTCCTTTATGTGATTTAAACAAAATATCATCGAATTAGGCAATATTTTGCAGTTTTTCCACGTTTTTGTGAATTTTCAGTCTATGGGTATTAATTCATATATATACGATAAAAATTATGCAAACACATAATTGATTAGATAATAACCTTAAATACTTCATTTTCAATCATCTATTTGTTTCTCGTTAAAATGCTGAGTTACATATTGAAAAGGGGAGAAGTTCGGTTTTTATTGCATATATCGACGTTTCAGCCGGATTAGAGCGGTTTTACGTGTACATCTTCCCTCGGTAATATAAACGGAAAATCAGGAACATTTTTGGTAATTCTAATGAAAACACATTGATTTTTATCATTTGTATTGGAAACAACATTGTCATATGTCTTTTCTTGGATCTAAATAATACGAAACCTCGCTCTATGATTTGAAGTTAAAATCCTCAAATATTGTTAAATAGTGACTTTTTCACCTTTTTCATGTAGTTTAATACTACGTAAATATATTCATTTTAACCAATATTTCGATTCTATTTCATGTAGAATCACGATATGTGATTTGGCCGTCATATATCAGAATTTCGCAAAATATTGCATTTTAAGCAAGTTTTCTTGCATTTTGTTTCGTACGAAAAATCATCGAATTTAGCAATATTTTGACGTTTATCATCCCCTTTTCCTTTATGTGACTTGAACAAAATATCATCGAATTAGGCAATATTTTGCCGTTTTCCACGTTTTTGTGAATTTACAGTCTATGGGTATAAATTCATATATATACGATAAAAATTATGCAAACACATAATTGATTAGATAATAACCTTAAATACTTCATTTTCAATCATCTATTTGTTTCTCGTTAAAATACTGAGTAAGATATTGAAAAGGGGAGAAGTTCTGTTTTTATTGCATATATCGACTTTTCAGCCGGATTAGAGCGGTTTTACGTGTACATCTTCCCTCGGTAATATAAACGGAAAATCAGGAACATTTTAGTTAATTCTAATGATAACACATTGATTTTTATCATTTGTATTGGAAACAACATTGTCATATGTCTTTTCTTGGATCTAAATAATACGAAACCTCGCTCTATGATTTGAAGTTAAAATCCTCAAATATGGTTAAATAGTGACTTTTTCACGTTTTTCATGTAGTTTGATACTACGTAAATATATTCATTGTAACCAATATTTCGATTCTATTTCATGTAGAATCACGATATGTGATTTGGCCGTCAAATATCAGAATTTCGCAAAATATTGCATTTTAAGCAAGTTTTCTTGCATTTTGTTTCGTACGAAAAATCATCGAATTTAGCAATATTTTGACGTTTATCATCCCCTTTTCCTTTATGTGACTTAAACAAAATATCATCGAATTAGGCAATATTTTGCCGTTTTCCACGTTTTTGTGAATTTACAGTCTATGGGTATTAATTCATATATATACGATAAAAATTATGCAAACACATAATTGATTAGATAATAACCTTAAATACTTCATTTTCAATCATCTATTTGTTTCTCGTTAAAATACTGAGTAAGATATTGAAAAGGGGAGAAGTTCTGTTTTTATTGCATATATCGACGTTTCAGCCGGAATAGAGCGATTTTCGTGTACATCTTCCATCGGTAATATAAACGGAAAATCAGTAACATTTTAGTTAATACTAATGAAAACACATTGATTTTTATCATTTGTATTGGAAACAACATTGTCATATGTCTTTTCTTGGATCTAAATAATACGAAACCTCGCTCTGTGATTTGAAGTTAAAATCCTCAAATATGGTTATATATTGACTTTTTTCACGTTTTTCATGTAGTTTGATATTACGTAAATATATTCATTTTTACCAATATTTCGATACTATTTCATGTAGTATAACGATATGTGATTTGGCCTTCAAATCTCAGAATTTCGCATAATATTGCATTTTAAGCAAGTTTTCTTGCATTTTGTTTCGTACGAAAAATCATCGAATTTAGCAATATTTTGACGTTTATCATCCCCTTTTCCTTTATGTGATTTAAACAAAATATCATCGAATTAGGCAATATTTTGCCGTTTTTCCACGTTTTTGTGAATTTTCAGTCTATGGGTATTAATTCATATATATACGATAAAAATTATGCAAACACATAATTGATTAGATAATAACCTTAAATACTTCATTTTCAATCATCTATTTGTTTCTCGTTAAAATACTGAGTAAAATATTGAAAAGGGGAGAAGTTCGGTTTTTATTGCATATATCGACGTTTCAGCCGGATTAGAGCGGGTTTACGTGTACATCTTCCCTCGGTAATATAAACGGAAAATCAGGAACATTTTTGGTAATTCTAATGAAAACACATTGATTTTTATTATTTGTATTGGAAACAACATTGTCATATGTCTTTTCTTGGATCTAAATAATACGAAACCTCGCTCTATGATTTGAAGTTAAAATCCTCAAATATGGTTAAATAGTGACTTTTTCACGTTTTTCATGTAGTTTGATACTACGTAAATATATTCATTTTAACCAATATTTCGATTCTATTTCATGTAGAATCACGATATGTGATTTGGCCGTCAAATATCAGAATTTCGCAAAATATTGCATTTTAAGCAAGTTTTCTTGCATTTTGTTTCGTACGAAAAATCATCGAATTTAGCAATATTTTGACGTTTATCATCCCCTTTTCCTTTATGTGACTTAAACAAAATATCATCGAATTAGGCAATATTTTGCCGTTTTCCACGTTTTTGTGAATTTACAGTCTATGGGTATTAATTCATATATATACGATAAAAATTATGCAAACACATAATTGATTAGATAATAACCTTAAATACTTCATTTTCAATCATCTATTTGTTTCTCGTTAAAATACTGAGTAAGATATTGAAAAGGGGAGAAGTTCGGTTTTTATTGCATATATCGACTTTTCAGCCGGATTAGAGCGGTTTTACGTGTACATCTTCCCTCGGTAATATAAACGGAAAATCAGGAACATTTTAGTTAATTCTAATGATAACACATTGATTGTTATCATTTGTATTGGAAACAACATTGTCATATGTCTTTTCTTGGATCTAAATAATACGAAACCTCGCTCTGTGATTTGAAGTTAAAATCCTCAAATATGGTTAAATATTGAATTTTTTCACGTTTTTCATGAAGTTTGATATTACGTAAATATATTCATTTTTACCAATATTTCGATACTATTTCATGTAGTATCACGATATGTGATTTGGCCTTCAAATCTTAGAATTTCGCATAATATTGCATTTTAAGCAAGTTTTCTTGCATTTTGTTTCGTACGAAAAATCATCGAATTTAGCAATATTTTGACGTTTATCATCCCCTTTTCCTTTATGTGACGAACAAAATATCTTCGAATTAGGCAATATTTTGCCGTTTTCCACGTTTTTGTGAATTTACAGTCTATGGGTATTACTAAATTCGATGATTTTTCGTACGAAACAAAATGCAAGAAAACTTGCTTAAAATGCAATATTATGCGAAATTCTGAGATTTGAAGGCCAAATCACATATCATATATATTCATATATATTCATATATATATTCATATATTCATATATATACGATAAAAATGATGCAAACACATAATTGATTAGATAATAACCTTAAATACTTCATTTTCAATCATCTATTTGTTTCTCGTTAAAATACTGAGTAAGATATTGAAAAGGGGAAAAGTTCTGTTTTTATTGCATATATCGACGTTTCAGCCGGAATAGAGCGATTTTCGTGTACATCTTCCATCGGTAATATAAACGGAAAATCAGTAACATTTTAGTTAATACTAATGAAAACACATTGATTTTTATCATTTGTATTGGAAACAACATTGTCATATGTCTTTTCTTGGATCTAAATAATACGAAACCTCGCTCTGTGATTTGAAGTTAAAATCCTCAAATATGGTTATATATTGACTTTTTTCACGTTTTTCATGTAGTTTGATACTACGTAAATATATTAATTTTTACCAATATTTCGATACTATTTCATGTAGTATCACGATATGTGATTTGGCCTTCAAATCTCAGAATTTCGCATAATATTGCATTTTAAGCAAGTTTTCTTGCATTTTGTTTCGTACGAAAACTCATCGAATTTAGCAATTTTTTGACGTTTATCATCCCCTTTTCCTTTATGTGATTTAAACAAAATATCATCGAATTAGGCAATATTTTGCCGTTTTTCAACGTTTTTGTGAATTTTCAGTCTATGGGTATTAATTCATATATATACGATAAAAATTATGCAAACACATAATTGATTAGATAATAACCTTAAATACTTCATTTTCAATCATCTATTTGTTTCTCGTTAAAATACTGAGTAAAATATTGAAAAGGGGAGAAGTTCGGTTTTTATTGCATATATCGACGTTTCAGCCGGATTAGAGCGGTTTTACGTGTACATCTTCCCTCGGTAATATAAACGGAAAATCAGGAACATTTTTGTTAATTCTAATGAAAACACATTGATTTTTATCATTTGTATTGGAAACAACATTGTCATATGTCTTTTCTTGGATCTAAATAATACGAAATCTCGCTCTATGATTTGAAGTTAAAATCCTCAAATATGGTTATATAGTGACTTTTTTCACCTTTTTCATGTAGTTTAATACTACGTAAATATATTCATTTTTACCAATATTTCGATTCTATTTCATTTAGAATCACGATATGTGATTTGGCCGTCATATATCAGAATTTCGCAAAATATTGCATTTTAAGCAAGTTTTCTTGCATTTTGTTTCGTACGAAAAATCATCGAATTTAGGAATATTTTGACGTTTATCATCCCCTTTTCCTTTAAGTGACTTAAACAAAATATCATCGAATTAGGCAATATTTTGCCGTTTTCCACGTTTTTGTGAATTTACAGTCTATGGGTATTAATTCATATATATACGATAAAAATGATGCAAACACATAATTGATTAGATAATAACCTTAAATACTTCATTTTCAATCATCTATTTGTTTCTCGTTAAAATACTGAGTAAGATATTGAAAAGGGGAGAAGGTCTGTTTTTTTTTGCATATATCGACGTTTCAGCCGGAATAGAGCGATTTTCGTGTACATCTGCCATCGGTAATATAAACGGAAAATCAGTAACATTTTAGTTAATACTAATGAAAACACATTGATTTTTATCATTTGTATTGGAAACAACATTGTCATATGTCTTTTCTTGGATCTAAATAATACGAAACCTCGCTCTGTGATTTGAAGTTAAAATCCTCAAATATGGTTAAATATTGACTTTTTTCACGTTTTTCATGTAGTTTGATATTACGTAAATATATTCATTTTTACCAATATTTCGATACTATTTCATGTAGTATCACGATATGTGATTTGGCCTTCAAATCTTAGAATTTCGCATAATATTGCATTTTAAGCAAGTTTTCTTGCATTTTGTTTCGTACGAAAAATCATCGAATTTAGCAATATTTTGACGTTTATCATCCCCTTTTCCTTTATGTGACTTGAACAAAATATCATCGAATTAGGCAATATTTTGCCGTTTTTCCACGTTTTTGTGAATTTACAGTCTATGGGTATTAATTCATATATATACGATAAAAATTATGCAAACACATAATTGATTAGATAATAACCTTAAATACTTCATTTTCAATCATCTATTTGTTTCTCGTTAAAATACTGAGTAAGATATTGAAAAGGGGAGAAGTTCGGTTTTTATTGCATATATCGACGTTTCAGCCAGAATAGAGCGATTTTCGTGTACATCTTCCCTCGGTAATATAAACGGAAAATCAGGAACATTTTAGTTAATTCTAATGATAACACATTGATTTTTATCATTTGTATTGGAAACAAATTATCATATGTCTTTTCTTGGATCTAAATAATACGAAACCCTCGCTCTGTGATTTGAAGTTAAAATCCTCAAATATGGTTAAATAGTGACTTTTTCACGTTTTTCATGTAGTTTGATACTACGTAAATATATTCATTTTAACCAATATTTCGATTCTATTTCATGTAGAATCACGATATGTGATTTGACCGTCAAATATCACAATTTCGCAAAATATTGCATTTGAAGCAAGTTTTCTTGCATTTTGTTTCGTACGAAAAATCATCGAATTTAGCAATATTTTGACGTTTATCATCCCCTCTTCCTTTATGTGACTTAAACAAAATATCATCGAATTAGGCAATATTTTGCCGTTTTCCACGTTTTTGTGAATTTACAGTCTATGGGTATTAATTCATATATATGCGATAAAAATGATGCAAACGCATAATTGATTAGATAATAACCTTAAATACTTCATTTTCAATCATCTATTTGTTTCTCGTTAAAACACTGAGTAAAATATTGAAAAGGGGAGAAGTTCGGTTTTTATTGCATATATCGACGTTTCAGCCGGATTAGAGCGGTTTTACGTGTACATCTTCCCTCGGTGTAAGGAAAACGGAAAATCAGGAACATTTTAGTTAATTCTAATGATAACACATTGATTTTTATCATTTGTATTGGAAACAACATTGTCATATGTCTTTTCTTGGATCTAAATAATACGAAACCTCGCTCTATGATTTGAAGTTAAAATCCTCAAATATGGTTAAATAGTGACTTTTTCACGTTTTTCATGTAGTTTGATACTACGTAAATATATTCATTGTAACCAATATTTCGATTCTATTTCATGTAGAATCACGATATGTGATTTGGCCGTCAAATATCAGAATTTCGCAAAATATTGCATTTTAAGCAAGTTTTCTTGCATTTTGTTTCGTACGAAAAATCATCGAATTTAGCAATATTTTGACGTTTATCATCCCCTTTTCCTTTATGTGACTTAAACAAAATATCATCGAATTAGGCAATATTTTGCCGTTTTCCACGTTTTTGTGAATTTACAGTCTATGGGTATTAATTCATATATATACGATAAAAATTATGCAAACACATAATTGATTAGATAATAACCTTAAATACTTCATTTTCAATCATCTATTTGTTTCTCGTTAAAATACTGAGTAAGATATTGAAAAGGGGAGAAGTTCGGTTTTTATTGCATATATCGACTTTTCAGCCGGATTAGAGCGGTTTTACGTGTACATCTTCCCTCGGTAATATAAACGGAAAATCAGGAACATTTTAGTTAATTCTAATGATAACACATTGATTGTTATCATTTGTATTGGAAACAACATTGTCATATGTCTTTTCTTGGATCTAAATAATACGAAACCTCGCTCTGTGATTTGAAGTTAAAATCCTCAAATATGGTTAAATATTGATTTTTTTCACGTTTTTCATGAAGTTTGATATTACGTAAATATATTCATTTTTACCAATATTTCGATACTATTTCATGTAGTATCACGATATGTGATTTGGCCTTCAAATCTTAGAATTTCGCATAATATTGCATTTTAAGCAAGTTTTCTTGCATTTTGTTTCGTACGAAAAATCATCGAATTTAGCAATATTTTGACGTTTATCATCCCCTTTTCCTTTATGTGACGAACAAAATATCTTCGAATTAGGCAATATTTTGCCGTTTTCCACGTTTTTGTGAATTTACAGTCTATGGGTATTACTAAATTCGATGATTTTTCGTACGAAACAAAATGCAAGAAAACTTGCTTAAAATGCAATATTATGCGAAATTCTGAGATTTGAAGGCCAAATCACATATCATATATATTCATATATATTCATATATATATTCATATATTCATATATATACGATAAAAATGATGCAAACACATAATTGATTAGATAATAACCTTAAATACTTCATTTTCAATCATCTATTTGTTTCTCGTTAAAATACTGAGTAAGATATTGAAAAGGGGAAAAGTTCTGTTTTTATTGCATATATCGACGTTTCAGCCGGAATAGAGCGATTTTCGTGTACATCTTCCATCGGTAATATAAACGGAAAATCAGTAACATTTTAGTTAATACTAATGAAAACACATTGATTTTTATCATTTGTATTGGAAACAACATTGTCATATGTCTTTTCTTGGATCTAAATAATACGAAACCTCGCTCTGTGATTTGAAGTTAAAATCCTCAAATATGGTTATATATTGACTTTTTTCACGTTTTTCATGTAGTTTGATACTACGTAAATATATTAATTTTTACCAATATTTCGATACTATTTCATGTAGTATCACGATATGTGATTTGGCCTTCAAATCTCAGAATTTCGCATAATATTGCATTTTAAGCAAGTTTTCTTGCATTTTGTTTCGTACGAAAACTCATCGAATTTAGCAATTTTTTGACGTTTATCATCCCCTTTTCCTTTATGTGATTTAAACAAAATATCATCGAATTAGGCAATATTTTGCCGTTTTTCCACGTTTTTGTGAATTTTCAGTCTATGGGTATTAATTCATATATATACGATAAAAATTATGCAAACACATAATTGATTAGATAATAACCTTAAATACTTCATTTTCAATCATCTATTTGTTTTCGTTAAAATACTGAGTAAAATATTGAAAAGGGGAGAAGTTCGGTTTTTATTGCATATATCGACGTTTCAGCCGGATTAGAGCGGTTTTACGTGTACATCTTCCCTCGGTAATATAAACGGAAAATCAGGAACATTTTTGTTAATTCTAATGAAAACACATTGATTTTTATCATTTGTATTGGAAACAACATTGTCATATGTCTTTTCTTGGATCTAAATAATACGAAATCTCGCTCTATGATTTGAAGTTAAAATCCTCAAATATGGTTAAATAGTGACTTTTTTCACCTTTTTCATGTAGTTTAATACTACGTAAATATATTCATTTTTACCAATATTTCGATTCTATTTCATTTAGAATCACGATATGTGATTTGGCCGTCATATATCAGAATTTCGCAAAATATTGCATTTTAAGCAAGTTTTCTTGCATTTTGTTTCGTACGAAAAATCATCGAATTTAGGAATATTTTGACGTTTATCATCCCCTTTTCCTTTAAGTGACTTAAACAAAATATCATCGAATTAGGCAATATTTTGCCGTTTTCCACGTTTTTGTGAATTTACAGTCTATGGGTATTAATTCATATATATACGATAAAAATGATGCAAACACATAATTGATTAGATAATAACCTTAAATACTTCATTTTCAATCATCTATTTGTTTCTCGTTAAAATACTGAGTAAGATATTGAAAAGGGGAGAAGGTCTGTTTTTTTTTGCATATATCGACGTTTCAGCCGGAATAGAGAGATTTTCGTGTACATCTGCCATCGGTAATATAAACGGAAAATCAGTAACATTTTAGTTAATACTAATGAAAACACATTGATTTTTATCATTTGTATTGGAAACAACATTGTCATATGTCTTTTCTTGGATCTAAATAATACGAAACCTCGCTCTGTGATTTGAAGTTAAAATCCTCAAATATGGTTAAATATTGACTTTTTTCACGTTTTTCATGTAGTTTGATATTACGTAAATATATTCATTTTTACCAATATTTCGATACTATTTCATGTAGTATCACGATATGTGATTTGGCCTTCAAATCTTAGAATTTCGCATAATATTGCATTTTAAGCAAGTTTTCTTGCATTTTGTTTCGTACGAAAAATCATCGAATTTAGCAATATTTTGACGTTTATCATCCCCTTTTCCTTTATGTGACTTGAACAAAATATCATCGAATTAGGCAATATTTTGCCGTTTTTCCACGTTTTTGTGAATTTACAGTCTATGGGTATTAATTCATATATATACGATAAAAATTATGCAAACACATAATTGATTAGATAATAACCTTAAATACTTCATTTTCAATCATCTATTTGTTTCTCGTTAAAATACTGAGTAAGATATTGAAAAGGGGAGAAGTTCGGTTTTTATTGCATATATCGACGTTTCAGCCAGAATAGAGCGATTTTCGTGTACATCTTCCCTCGGTAATATAAACGGAAAATCAGGAACATTTTAGTTAATTCTAATGATAACACATTGATTTTTATCATTTGTATTGGAAACAAATTATCATATGTCTTTTCTTGGATCTAAATAATACGAAACCCTCGCTCTGTGATTTCAAGTTAAAATCCTCAAATATGGTTAAATAGTGACTTTTTCACGTTTTTCATGTAGTTTGATACTACGTAAATATATTCATTTTAACCAATATTTCGATTCTATTTCATGTAGAATCACGATATGTGATTTGACCGTCAAATATCACAATTTCGCAAAATATTGCATTTGAAGCAAGTTTTCTTGCATTTTGTTTCGTACGAAAAATCATCGAATTTAGCAATATTTTGACGTTTATCATCCCCTCTTCCTTTATGTGACTTAAACAAAATATCATCGAATTAGGCAATATTTTGCCGTTTTCCACGTTTTTGTGAATTTACAGTCTATGGGTATTAATTCATATATATGCGATAAAAATGATGCAAACGCATAATTGATTAGATAATAACCTTAAATACTTCATTTTCAATCATCTATTTGTTTCTCGTTAAAACACTGAGTAAAATATTGAAAAGGGGAGAAGTTCGGTTTTTATTGCATATATCGACGTTTCAGCCGGATTAGAGCGGTTTTACGTGTACATCTTCCCTCGGTGTAAGGAAAACGGAAAATCAGGAACATTTTAGTTAATTCTAATGATAACACATTGATTTTTATCATTTGTATTGGAAACAACATTGTCATATGTCTTTTCTTGGATCTAAATAATACGAAACCTCGCTCTATGATTTGAAGTTAAAATCCTCAAATATGGTTAAATAGTGACTTTTTCACGTTTTTCATGTAGTTTGATACTACGTAAATATATTCATTGTAACCAATATTTCGATTCTATTTCATGTAGAATCACGATATGTGATTTGGCCGTCAAATATCAGAATTTCGCAAAATATTGCATTTTAAGCAAGTTTTCTTGCATTTTGTTTCGTACGAAAAATCATCGAATTTAGCAATATTTTGACGTTTATCATCCCCTTTTCCTTTATGTGACTTAAACAAAATATCATCGAATTAGGCAATATTTTGCCGTTTTCCACGTTTTTGTGAATTTACAGTCTATGGGTATTAATTCATATATATACGATAAAAATGATGCAAACACATAATTGATTAGATAATAACCTTAAATACTTCATTTTCAATCATCTATTTGTTTCACGTTAAAATACTGAGTAAGATATTGAAAAGGGGAGAAGTTCGGTTTTTATTGCATATATCGACGTTTCAGCCGGAATAGAGCGATTTTCGTGTACATCTTCCATCGGTAATATAAACGGAAAATCAGTAACATTTTAGTAAATACTAATGAAAACACATTGATTTTTATCATTTGTATTGGAAACAACATTGTCATATGTCTTTTCTTGGATCTAAATAATACGAAACCTCGCTCTGTGATTTGAAGTTAAAATCCTCAAATATGGTTATATATTGACTTTTTTCACGTTTTTCATGTAGTTTGATATTACCTAAATATATTAATTTTTACCAATATTTCGATACTATTTCATGTAGTATCACGATATGTGATTTGGCCTTCAAATCTCAGAATTTCGCATAATATTGCATTTTAAGCAAGTTTTCTTGCATTTTGTTTCGTACGAAAAATCATCAAATTTAGCAATATTTTGACGTTTATCATCCCCTTTTCCTTTATGTGATTTAAACAAAATATCATCGAATTAGGCAATATTTTGCCGTTTTTCCACGTTTTTGTGAATTTTCAGTCTATGGGTATTAATTCATATATATACGATAAAAATTATGCAAACACATAATTGATTAGATAATAACCTTAAATACTTCATTTTCAATCATCTATTTGTTTCTCGTTAAAATACTGAGTAAAATATTGAAAAGGGGAGAAGTTCGGTTTTTATTGCATATATCGACGTTTCAGCCGGATTAGAGCGGTTTTACGTGTACATCTTCCCTCGGTAATATAAACGGAAAATCAGGAACATTTTTGTTAATTCTAATGAAAACACATTGATTTTTATCATTTGTATTGGAAACAACATTGTCATATGTCTTTTCTTGGATCTAAATAATACGAAACCTCGCTCTATGATTTGAAGTTAAAATCCTCAAATATGGTTAAATAGTGACTTTTTCACGTTTTTCATGTAGTTTGATACTACGTAAATATATTCATTTTAACCAATATTTCGATTCTATTTCATGTAGAATCACGATATGTGATTTGGCCGTCAAATATCAGAATTTCGCAAAATATTGCATTTTAAGCAAGTTTTCTTGCATTTTGTTTCGTACGAAAAATCATCGAATTTAGCAATATTTTGACGTTTATCATCCCCTTTTCCTTTATGTGACTTAAACAAAATATCATCGAATTAGGCAATATTTTGCCGTTTTCCACGTTTTTGTGAATTTACAGTCTATGGGTATTAATTCATATATATACGATAAAAATTATGCAAACACATAATTGATTAGATAATAACCTTAAATACTTCATTTTCAATCATCTATTTGTTTCTCGTTAAAATACTGAGTAAGATATTGAAAAGGGGAGAAGTTCGGTTTTTATTGCATATATCGACTTTTCAGCCGGATTAGAGCGGTTTTACGTGTACATCTTCCCTCGGTAATATAAACGGAAAATCAGGAACATTTTAGTTAATTCTAATGATAACACATTGATTGTTATCATTTGTATTGGAAACAACATTGTCATATGTCTTTTCTTGGATCTAAATAATACGAAACCTCGCTCTGTGATTTGAAGTTAAAATCCTCAAATATGGTTAAATATTGACCTTTTTCACGTTTTTCATGAAGTTTGATATTACGTAAATATATTCATTTTTACCAATATTTCGATACTATTTCATGTCGTATCACGATATGTGATTTGGCCTTCAAATCTTAGAATTTCGCATAATATTGCATTTTAAGCAAGTTTTCTTGCATTTTGTTTCGTACGAAAAATCATCGAATTTAGCAATATTTTGACGTTTATCATCCCCTTTTCCTTTATGTGACGAACAAAATATCTTCGAATTAGGCAATATTTTGCCGTTTTCCACGTTTTTGTGAATTTACAGTCTATGGGTATTACTAAATTCGATGATTTTTTGTACGAAACAAAATGCAAGAAAACTTGCTTAAAATGCAATATTATGCGAAATTCTGAGATTTGAAGGCCAAATCACATATCATATATATTCATATATATTCATATATATATTCATATATTCATATATATACGATAAAAATGATGCAAACACATAATTGATTAGATAATAACCTTAAATACTTCATTTTCAATCATCTATTTGTTTCTCGTTAAAACACTGAGTAAAATATTGAAAAGGGGAGAAGTTCGGTTTTTATTGCATATATCGACGTTTCAGCCGGATTAGAGCGGTTTTACGTGTACATCTTCCCTCGGTAATATAAACGGAAAATCAGGAACATTTTTGTTAATTCTAATGATAACACATTGATTTTTATCATTTGTATTGGAAACAACATTGTCATATGTCTTTTCTTGGATCTAAATAATACGAAACCTCGCTCTATGATTTGAAGTTAAAATCCTCAAATATGGTTAAATAGTGATTTTTCACGTTTTTCATGTAGTTTGATACTACGTAAATATATTCATTGTAACCAATATTTCGATTCTATTTCATGTAGAATCACGATATGTGATTTGGCCGTCAAATATCAGAATTTCGCAAAATATTGCATTTTAAGCAAGTTTTCTTGCATTTTGTTTCGTACGAAAAATCATCGAATTTAGCAATATTTTGACGTTTATCATCCCCTTTTCCTTTATGTGACTTAAACAAAATATCATCGAATTAGGCAATATTTTGCCGTTTTCCACGTTTTTGTGAATTTACAGTCTATGGGTATTAATTCATAACACATAATTGATTAGATAATAACCTTAAATACTTCATTTTCAATCATCTATTTGTTTCTCGTTAAAATACTGAGTAAGATATTGAAAAGGGGAGAAGTTCGGTTTTTATTGCATATATCGACTTTTCAGCCGGATTAGAGCGGTTTTACGTGTACATCTTCCCTCGGTAATATAAACGGAAAATCAGTAACATTTTAGTTAATACTAATGAAAACACATTGATTTTTATCATTTGTATTGGAAACAGCATTGTCATATGTCTTTTCTTGGATCTAAATAATACGAAACCTCGCTCTGTGATTTGAAGTTAAAATCCTCAAATATGGTTATATATTGACTTTTTCACGTTTTTCATGTAGTTTGATATTACGTAAATATATTCATTTTTACCAATATTTCGATACTATTTCATGTAGTATCACGATATGTGATTTGGCCTTCAAATCTTAGAATTTCGCATAATATTGCATTTTAAGCAAGTTTTCTTGCATTTTGTTTCGTACGAAAAATCATCGAATTTAGCAATATTTTGACGTTTATCATCCCCTTTTCCTTTATGTGACTTGAACAAAATATCATCGAATTAGGCAATATTTTGCCGTTTTCCACGTTTTTGTGAATTTACAGTCTATGGGTATTAATTCATATATATACGATAAAAATTATGCAAACACATAATTGATTAGATAATAACCTTAAATACTTCATTTTCAATCATCTATTTGTTTCTCGTTAAAATACTGAGTAAGATATTGAAAAGGGGAGAAGTTCGGTTTTTATTGCATATATCGACGTTTCAGCCGGATTAGAGCGGTTTTACGTGTACATCTTCCCTCGGTAATATAAACGGAAAATCAGGAACATTTTAGTTAATTCTAATGATAACACATTGATTTTTATCATTTGTATTGGAAACAACATTGTCATATGTCTTTTCTTGGATCTAAATAATACGAAACCTCGCTCTATGATTTGAAGTTAAAATCCTCAAATATGGTTAAATAGTGACTTTTTCACGTTTTTCATGTAGTTTGATACTACGTAAATATATTCATTTTAACCAATATTTCGATTCTGTTTCATGTAGAATCACGATATGTGATTTGGCCGTCAAATATCAGAATTTCGCAAAATATTGCATTTTAAGCAAGTTTTCTTGCATTTTGTTTCGTACGAAAAATCATCGAATTTAGCAATATTTTGACGTTTATCATCCCCTTTTCCTTTATGTGACTTAAACAAAATATCATCGAATTAGGCAATATTTTGCCGTTTTCCACGTTTTTGTGAATTTACAGTCTATGGGTATTAATTCATATATATACGATAAAAATGATGCAAACGCATAATTGATTAGATAATAACTTTAAATACTTCATTTTCAATCATCTATTTGTTTCTCGTTAAAGTACTGAGTAAGATATTGAAAAGGGGAGAAGTTCTGTTTTTATTGCATATATCGACGTTTCAGCCGGAATAGAGCGATTTTCGTGTACATCTTCCATCGGTAATATAAACGGAAAGTCAGTAACATTTTAGTTAATACTAATGAAAACACATTGATTTTTATCATTTGTATTGGAAACAGCATTGTCATATGTCTTTTCTTGGATCTAAATAATACGAAACCTCGCTCTGTGATTTGAAGTTAAAATCCTCAAATATGGTTAAATATTGACTTTTTTCACGTTTTTCATTTAGTTTGATATTACGTAAATATATTCATTTTTACCAATATTTCGATACTATTTCATGTAGTATCACGATATGTGATTTGGCCTTCAAATCTTAGAATTTCGCATAATATTGCATTTTAAGCAAGTTTTCTTGCATTTTGTTTCGTACGAAAAATCATCGAATTTAGCAATATTTTGACGTTTATCATCCCCTTTTCCTTTATGTGACTTGAACAAAATATCATCGAATTAGGCAATATTTTGCCGTTTTCCACGTTTTTGTGAATTTACAGTCTATGGGTATTAATTCATATATATACGATAAAAATTATGCAAACACATAATTGATTAGATAATAACCTTAAATACTTCATTTTCAATCATCTATTTGTTTCTCGTTAAAATACTGAGTAAGATATTGAAAAGGGGAGAAGTTTGGTTTTTATTGCATATATCGACTTTTCAGCCGGATTAGAGCGGTTTTACGTGTACATCTTCCCTCGGTAATATAAACGGAAAATCAGGAACATTTTAGTTAATTCTAATGATAACACATTGATTTTTATCATTTGTATTGGAAACAACATTGTCATATGTCTTTTCTTGGATCTAAATAATACGAAACCTCGCTCTATGATTTGAAGTTAAAATCCTCAAATATGGTTATATATTGACTTTTTTCACGTTTTTCATGTAGTTTGATATTACGTAAATATATTCATTTTTACCAATATTTCGATACTATTTCATGTAGTATCACGATATGTGATTTAGCCTTCAATATTTCGATTTAGCCTTCAATATTTAGCCTTTAATTTAGTGATTTAGCCTTCAATATTTCGATACTATTTCATGTAGTATCAGGATATGTGATTTGGCCTTCAAATCTTAGAATTTCGCATAATATTGCATTTTAAGCAAGTTTTCTTGCATTTTGTTTCGTACGAAAAATCATCGAATTTAGCAATATTTTGACGTTTATCATCCCCTTTTCCTTTATGTGACTTAAACAAAATATCATCGAATTAGGCAATATTTTGCCGTTTTCCACGTTTTTGTGAATTTTCAGTCTATGGGTATCAATTCATATATATACGATAAAAATTATGCAAACACATACTTGATTATATAATAACCTTAAATACTTCATTTTCAATCATCTATTTGTTTCTCGTTAAAATACTGAGTAAGATATTGAAAAGGGGAGAAGTTCGGTTTTTATTGCATATATCGACGTTTCACCCGGATTAGAGCGGTTTTACGTGTACATCTTCCCTCGGTAATATAAATGAAAAATCAGGAACATTTTAGTTAATTCTAATGATAACACATTGATTTTTATCATTTGTATTGGAAACAACATTGTCATATGTCTTTTCTTGGATCTAAATAATACGAAACCTCGCTCTATGATTTGAAGTTAAAATCCTCAAATATGGTTAAATAGTGACTTTTTCACGTTTTTCATGTAGTTTGATACTACGTAAATATATTCATTTTAACCAATATTTCGATTCAATTTCATGTAGAATCACGATATGTGATTTGGCCTTCATATATCAGAATTTCGCAAAATATTGCATTTTAAGCAAGTTTTCTTGCATTTTGTTTCGTACGAAAAATCATCGAATTTAGTAATATTTTGACGTTCATCATCCCCTTTTCCTTTATGTGACTTAAACAAAATATCATCGAATTAGGCAATATTTTGCCGTTTTCCACGTTTTTGTGAATTTACAGTCTATGGGTATTAATTCATATATATACGATAAAAATGATGCAAACGCATAATTGATTAGATAATAACCTTAAATACTTCATTTTCAATCATCTATTTGTTTCTCGTTAAAATACTGAGTAAGATATTGAAAAGGAGAGAAGTTTTTTTTATTGCATATATCGACGTTTCAGCTGGAATAGAGCGATTTTCGTGTACATCTTCCATCGGTAATTTAAACGGAAAATCAGTAATATTTTAGTTAATACTAATGAAAACACATTGATTTTTATCATTTGTATTGGAAACAACATTGTCATATGTCTTTTCTTGGATCTAAATGATACGAAACCTCGCTCTGTGATTTGAAGTTAAAATCCTCAAATATGGTTAAATATTGAATTTTTCACGTTTTTCATGTAGTTTGATATTACGTAAATATATTCATTTTTACCAATATTTCGATACTATTTCATGTAGTATCAGGATATGTGATTTGGCCTTCAAATCTTAGAATTTCGCATAATATTGCATTTTAAGCAAGTTTTCTTGCATTTTGTTTTGAACCAAAAATCATCGAAATTTAGCAATATTTTGACGTTTATCATCCCCTTTTCCTTTATGTGACTTAAACAAAATATCATCGAATTAGGCAATATTTTGCCGTTTTCCACGTTTTTGTGAATTTACAGTCTATGGGTATTAATTCATATATATACGATAAAAATTATGCAAACACATAATTGATTAGATAGTAACTTAAATACTTCATTTTCAATCATCTATTTGTTTCTCGTTAAAATACTGAGTAAGATATTGAAAAGGGGAGAAGTTCGGTTTTTATTGCATATATCGACTTTTCAGCCGGATTAGAGCGGTTTTACGTGTACATCTTCCCTCGGTAATATAAACGGAAAATCAGGAACATTTTAGTTAATTCTATTGATAACACATTGATTTTTATCATTTGTATTGGAAACAACATTGTCATATGTCTTTTCTTGGATCTAAATAATACGAAACCTCGCTCTATGATTTGAAATTAAAATCCTCAAATATGGTTAAATAGTGACTTTTTCACGTTTTCCATGTAGTTTGATACTACGTAAATATATTCATTTTAACCAATATTTCGATTCTATTTCATGTAGTATCACGATATGTGATTTGGCCTTCAAATCATAGAATTTCGCATAATATTGCATTTTAAGCAAGTTTTCTTGCATTTTGTTTCGTACGAAAAATCATCGAATTTAGCAATATTTTGACGTTTATCATCCCCTTTTCCTTTATGTGACTTGAACAAAATATCATCGAATTAGGCAATATTTTGCCGTTTTCCACGTTTTTGTGAATTTACAGTCTATGGGTATTAATTCATATATATACGATAAAAATTATGCAAACACATAATTGATTAGATAATAACCTTAAATGCTTCATTTTCAATCATCTATTTGTTTCTCGTTAAAATACTGAGTAAGATATTGAAAAGGGGAGAAGTTCGGTTTTTATTGCATATATCGACTTTTCAGCCGGATTAGAGCGGTTTTACGTGTACATCTTCCCTCGGTAATATAAACGGAAAATCAGGAACATTTTAGTTAATTCTAATGATAACACATTGATTTTTGTCATTTGTATTGGAAACAGCATTGTCATTTGTCTTTTCTTGGATCTAAATAATACGAAACCTCGCTCTATGATTTGAAGTTAAAATCCTCAAATATGGTTAAATAGTGACTTTTTCACGTTTTTCATGTAGTTTGATACTACGTAAATATATTCATTTTAACCAATATTTCGATTCAATTTCATGTAGAATCACGATATGTGATTTGGCCTTCATATATCAGAATTTCGCAAAATATTGCATTTTAAGCAAGTTTTCTTGCATTTTGTTTCGTACGAAAAATCATCGAATTTAGTAATATTTTGACGTTCATCATCCCCTTTTCCTTTATGTGACTTAAACAAAATATCATCGAATTAGGCAATATTTTGCCGTTTTCCACGTTTTTGTGAATTTACAGTCTATGGGTATTAATTCATATATATACGATAAAAATGATGCAAACGCATAATTGATTAGATAATAACCTTAAATACTTCATTTTCAATCATCTATTTGTTTCTCGTTAAAATACTGAGTAAGATATAGAAAAGGAGAGAAGTTTTTTTTATTGCATATATCGACGTTTCAGCCGGAATAGAGCGATTTTCGTGTACATCTTCCATCGGTAATTTAAACGGAAAATCAGTAATATTTTAGTTAATACTAATGAAAACACATTGATTTTTATCATTTGTATTGGAAACAACATTGTCATATGTCTTTTCTTGGATCTAAATGATACGAAACCTCGCTCTGTGATTTGAAGTTAAAATCCTCAAATATGGTTAAATATTGAATTTTTCACGTTTTTCATGTAGTTTGATATTACGTAAATATATTCATTTTTACCAATATTTCGATACTATTTCATGTAGTATCAGGATATGTGATTTGGCCTTCAAATCTTAGAATTTCGCATAATATTGCATTTTAAGCAAGTTTTCTTGCATTTTGTTTTGAACGAAAAATCATCGAAATTTAGCAATATTTTGACGTTTATCATCCCCTTTTCCTTTATGTGACTTAAACAAAATATCATCGAATTAGGCAATATTTTGCCGTTTTCCACGTTTTTGTGAATTTACAGTCTATGGGTATTAATTCATATATATACGATAAAAATTATGCAAACACATAATTGATTAGATAGTAACTTAAATACTTCATTTTCAATCATCTATTTGTTTCTCGTTAAAATACTGAGTAAGATATTGAAAAGGGGAGAAGTTCGGTTTTTATTGCATATATCGACTTTTCAGCCGGATTAGAGCGGTTTTACGTGTACATCTTCCCTCGGTAATATAAACGGAAAATCAGGAACATTTTAGTTAATTCTATTGATAACACATTGATTTTTATCATTTGTATTGGAAACAACATTGTCATATGTCTTTTCTTGGATCTAAATAATACGAAACCTCGCTCTATGATTTGAAATTAAAATCCTCAAATATGGTTAAATAGTGACTTTTTCACGTTTTCCATGTAGTTTGATACTAGGTAAATATATTCATTTTAACCAATATTTCGATTCTATTTCATGTAGTATCACGATATGTGATTTGGCCTTCAAATCATAGAATTTCGCATAATATTGCATTTTAAGCAAGTTTTCTTGCATTTTGTTTCGTACGAAAAATCATCGAATTTAGCAATATTTTGACGTTTATCATCCCCTTTTCCTTTATGTGACTTGAACAAAATATCATCGAATTAGGCAATATTTTGCAATTTTCCACGTTTTTGTGAATTTACAGTCTATGGGTATTAATTCATATATATACGATAAAAATTATGCAAACACATAATTGATTAGATAATAACCTTAAATGCTTCATTTTCAATCATCTATTTGTTTCTCGTTAAAATACTGAGTAAGATATTGAAAAGGGGAGAAGTTCGGTTTTTATTGCATATATCGACTTTTCAGCCGGATTAGAGCGGTTTTACGTGTACATCTTCCCTCGGTAATATAAACGGAAAATCAGGAACATTTTAGTTAATTCTAATGATAACACATTGATTTTTGTCATTTGTATTGGAAACAGCATTGTCATATGTCTTTTCTTGGATCTAAATAATACGAAACCTCGCTCTATGATTTGAAGTTAAAATCCTCAAATATGGTTAAATAGTGACTTTTTCACGTTTTTCATGTAGTTTGATACTACGTAAATATATTCATTTTAACCAATATTTCGATTCAATTTCATGTAGAATCACGATATGTGATTTGGCCTTCATATATCAGAATTTCGCAAAATATTGCATTTTAAGCAAGTTTTCTTGCATTTTGTTTCGTACGAAAAATCATCGAATTTAGTAATATTTTGACGTTCATCATCCCCTTTTCCTTTATGTGACTTAAACAAAATATCATCGAATTAGGCAATATTTTGCCGTTTTCCACGTTTTTGTGAATTTACAGTCTATGGGTATTAATTCATATATATACGATAAAAATGATGCAAACGCATAATTGATTAGATAATAACCTTAAATACTTCATTTTCAATCATCTATTTGTTTCTCGTTAAAATACTGAGTAAGATATAGAAAAGGAGAGAAGTTTTTTTTATTGCATATATCGACGTTTCAGCCGGAATAGAGCGATTTTCGTGTACATCTTCCATCGGTAATTTAAACGGAAAATCAGTAATATTTTAGTTAATACTAATGAAAACACATTGATTTTTATCATTTGTATTGGAAACAACATTGTCATATGTCTTTTCTTGGATCTAAATGATACGAAACCTCGCTCTGTGATTTGAAGTTAAAATCCTCAAATATGGTTAAATATTGAATTTTTCACGTTTTTCATGTAGTTTGATATTACGTAAATATATTCATTTTTACCAATATTTCGATACTATTTCATGTAGTATCAGGATATGTGATTTGGCCTTCAAATCTTAGAATTTCGCATAATATTGCATTTTAAGCAAGTTTTCTTGCATTTTGTTTTGAACGAAAAATCATCGAAATTTAGCAATATTTTGACGTTTATCATCCCCTTTTCCTTTATGTGACTTAAACAAAATATCATCGAATTAGGCAATATTTTGCCGTTTTCCACGTTTTTGTGAATTTACAGTCTATGGGTATTAATTCATATATATACGATAAAAATTATGCAAACACATAATTGATTAGATAGTAACTTAAATACTTCATTTTCAATCATCTATTTGTTTCTCGTTAAAATACTGAGTAAGATATTGAAAAGGGGAGAAGTTCGGTTTTTATTGCATATATCGACTTTTCAGCCGGATTAGAGCGGTTTTACGTGTACATCTTCCCTCGGTAATATAAACGGAAAATCAGGAACATTTTAGTTAATTCTATTGATAACACATTGATTTTTATCATTTGTATTGGAAACAACATTGTCATATGTCTTTTCTTGGATCTAAATAATACGAAACCTCGCTCTATGATTTGAAATTAAAATCCTCAAATATGGTTAAATAGTGACTTTTTCACGTTTTCCATGTAGTTTGATACTAGGTAAATATATTCATTTTAACCAATATTTCGATTCTATTTCATGTAGTATCACGATATGTGATTTGGCCTTCAAATCATAGAATTTCGCATAATATTGCATTTTAAGCAAGTTTTCTTGCATTTTGTTTCGTACGAAAAATCATCGAATTTAGCAATATTTTGACGTTTATCATCCCCTTTTCCTTTATGTGACTTGAACAAAATATCATCGAATTAGGCAATATTTTGCAATTTTCCACGTTTTTGTGAATTTACAGTCTATGGGTATTAATTCATATATATACGATAAAAATTATGCAAACACATAATTGATTAGATAATAACCTTAAATGCTTCATTTTCAATCATCTATTTGTTTCTCGTTAAAATACTGAGTAAGATATTGAAAAGGGGAGAAGTTCGGTTTTTATTGCATATATCGACTTTTCATCCGGATTAGAGCGGTTTTACGTGTACATCTTCCCTCGGTAATATAAACGGAAAATCAGGAACATTTTAGTTAATTCTAATGATAACACATTGATTTTTGTCATTTGTATTGGAAACAGCATTGTCATATGTCTTTTCTTGGATCTAAATAATACGAAACCTCGCTCTATGATTTGAAGTTAAAATCCTCAAATATGGTTAAATAGTGACTTTTTCACGTTTTTCATGTAGTTTGATACTACGTAAATATATTCATTTTAACCAATATTTCGATTCTATTTCATGTAGAATCACGATATGTGATTTGGCCGTCAAATATCAGAATTTCGCAAAATATTGCATTTTAAGCAGGTTTTCTTGCATTTTGTTTCGTACGAAAAATCATCGAATTTAGCAATATTTTGACGTTTATCATCCCCTTTTCCTTTATGTGACTTAAACAAAATATCATCGAATTAAGCAATATTTTGCCGTTTTCCACGTTTTTGTGAATTTACAGTCTATGGGTATTAATTCATATATATAAGATAAAAATGATGCAAACGCATAATTGATTAGATAATAACCTTAAATACTTCATTTTCAATCATCTATTTGTTTCTCGTTAAAATACTGAGTAGGATATTGAAAAGGGGAGAAGTTTTTTTTTATTGCATATATCGACGTTTCAGTCGGAATAGAGCGATTTTCGTGTACATCTTCCATCGGTACTATAAACGGAAAATCAGTAACATTTTAGTTAATACTAATGAAAACAAATTGATTTTTATCATTTGTATTGGAAACAACATTGTCATATGTCTTTTCTTGGATCTAAATAATACGAAACCTCGCTCTGTGATTTGAAGTTAAAATCCTCAAATATGGTTAAATATTGACTTTTTTCACGTTTTTCATGTAGTTTGATATTACGTAAATATATTCATTTTTACCAATATTTCGATACTATTTCATGTAGTATCAGGATATGTGATTTGGCCTTCAAATCTTAGAATTTCGCATAATATTGCATTTTAAGCAAGTTTTCTTGCATTTTGTTTTGTACGAAAAATCATCGAAATTTAGCAATATTTTGACGTTTATCATCCCCTTTTCCTTTATGTGACTTAAACAAAATATCATCGAATTAGGCAATATTTTGCCGTTTTCCACGTTTTTGTGAATTTACAGTCTATGGGTATTAATTCATATATATACGATAAAAATTATGCAAACACATAATTGATTAGATAATAACCTTAAATACTTCATTTTCAATCATCTATTTGTTTCTCGTTAAAATACTGAGTAAGATATTGAAAAGGGGAGAAGTTCGGTTTTTATTGCATATATCGACTTTTCAGCCGGATTAGAGCGGTTTTACGTGTACATCTTCCCTCGGTAATATAAACGGAAAATCAGGAACATTTTAGTTAATTCTAATGATAACACATTGATTTTTATCATTTGTATTGGAAACAACATTGTCATATGTCTTTTCTTGGATCTAAATAATACGAAACCTCGCTCTATGATTTGAAATTAAAATCCTCAAATATGGTTAAATAGTGACTTTTTCACGTTTTCCATGTAGTTTGATACTACGTAAATATATTCATTTTAACCAATATTTCGATTCTATTTCATGTAGTATCACGATATGTGATTTGGCCTTCAAATCTTAGAATTTCGCATAATATTGCATTTTAAGCAAGTTTTCTTGCATTTTGTTTCGTACGAAAAATCATCGAATTTAGCAATATTTTGACGTTTATCATCCCCTTTTCCTTTATGTGACTTGAACAAAATATCATCGAATTAGGCAATATTTTGCCGTTTTCCACGTTTTTGTGAATTTACAGTGTATGGGTATTAATTCATATATATACGATAAAAATTATGCAAACACATAATTGATTAGATAATAACCTTAAATACTTCATTTTCAATCATCTATTTGTTTCTCGTTAAAATACTGAGTAGGATATTGAAAAGGGGAGAAGTTTTTTTTTATTGCATATATCGACGTTTCAGTCGGAATAGAGCGATTTTCGTGTACATCTGCCATCGGTAATATAAACGGAAAATCAGTAACATTTTAGTTAATACTAATGAAAACACATTGATTTTTATCATTTGTATTGGAAACAACATTGTCATATGTCTTTTCTTGGATCTAAATAATACGAAACCTCGCTCTGTGATTTGAAGTTAAAATCCTCAAATATGGTTAAATATTGACTTTTTTCACGTTTTTCATGTAGTTTGATATTACGTAAATATATTCATTTTTACCAATATTTCGATACTATTTCATGTAGTATCACGATATGTGATTTGGCCTTCAAATCTTAGAATTTCGCATAATATTGCATTTTAAGCAAGTTTTCTTGCATTTTGTTTCGTACGAAAAATCATCGAATTTAGCAATATTTTGACGTTTATCATCCCCTTTTCCTTTATGTGACTTGAACAAAATATCATCGAATTAGGCAATATTTTGCCGTTTTTCCACGTTTTTGTGAATTTACAGTCTATGGGTATTAATTCATATATATACGATAAAAATTATGCAAACACATAATTGATTAGATAATAACCTTAAATACTTCATTTTCAATCATCTATTTGTTTCTCGTTAAAACACTGAGTAAAATATTGAAAAGGGGAGAAGTTCGGTTTTTATTGCATATATCGACGTTTCAGCCAGAATAGAGCGATTTTCGTGTACATCTTCCCTCGGTAATATAAACGGAAAATCAGGAACATTTTAGTTAATTCTAATGATAACACATTGATTTTTATCATTTGTATTGGAAACAAATTGTCATATGTCTTTTCTTGGATCTAAATAATACGAAACCTCGCTCTGTGATTTGAAGTTAAAATCCTCAAATATGGTTAAATAGTGACTTTTTCACGTTTTTCATGTAGTTTGATACTACGTAAATATATTCATTTTAACCATTATTTCGATTCTATTTCATGTAGAATCACGATATGTGATTTGGCCGTCATATATCAGAATTTCGCAAAATATTGCATTTTAAGCAAGTTTTCTTGCATTTTGTTTCGTACGAAAAATCGTAGAATTTAGCAATATTTTGACGTTTATCATCCCCTTTTCCTTTATGTGACTTGAACAAAATATCATCGAATTAGGCAATATTTTGCCGTTTTCCACGTTTTTGTGAATTTACAGTCTATGGGTATAAATTCATATATATACGATAAAAATTATGCAAACACATAATTGATTAGATAATAACCTTAAATACTTCATTTTCAATCATCTATTTGTTTCTCGTTAAAATACTGAGTAAGATATTGAAAAGGGGAGAAGTTCGGTTTTTATTGCATATATCGACTTTTCAGCCGGATTAGAGCGGTTTTACGTGTACATCTTCCCTCGGTAATATAAACGGAAAATCAGGAACATTTTAGTTAATTCTAATGATAACACATTGATTTTTATCATTTGTATTGGAAACAACATTGTCATATGTCTTTTCTTGGATCTAAATAATACGAAACCTCGCTCTATGATTTGAAGTTAAAATCCTCAAATATGGTTAAATAGTGACTTTTTCACGTTTTTCATGTAGTTTGATACTACGGAAATATATTCATTTTAACCAATATTTCGATTCTATTTCATGTAGTATCACGATATGTGATTTGGCATTCAAATCTCAGAATTTCGCATAATATTGCATTTTAAGCAAGTTTTCTTGCATTTTGTTTCGTACGAAAAATCATCGAATTTAGCAATATTTTGACGTTTATCATCCCCTTTTCCTTTATGTGACTTGAAACAAAATATCATCGAATTAGGCAATATTTTGCCGTTTTCCACGTTTTTGTGAATTTACAGTGCTATGGGTATTAATTCATATATATACGATAAAAATTATGCAAACACATAATTGATTAGATAATAACCTTAAATACTTCATTTTCAATCATCTATTTGTTTCTCGTTAAAATACTGAGTAGGATATTGAAAAGGGGAGAAGTTCTGTTTTTATTGCATATATCGACGTTTCAGTCGGAATAGAGCGATTTTCGTGTACATCTTCCATCGGTAATATAAACGGAAAATCAGTAACATTTTAGTTAATACTAATGAAAACACATTGATTTTTATCATTTGTATTGGAAACAACATTGTCATATGTCTTTTCTTGGATCTAAATAATACGAAACCTCGCTCTGTGATTTGAAGTTAAAATCCTCAAATATGGTTATATATTGACTTTTTTCACGTTTTTCATGTAGTTTGATATTACGTAAATATATTCATTTTTACCAATATTTCGATACTATTTCATGTAGTATCACGATATGTGATTTGGCCTTCAAATCTCAGAATTTCGCATAATATTGCATTTTAAGCAAGTTTTCTTGCATTTTGTTTCGTACGAAAAATCATCGAATTTAGCAATATTTTGACGTTTATCATCCCCTTTTCCTTTATGTGACTTGAACAAAATATCATCGAATTAGGCAATATTTTGCCGTTTTCCACGTTTTTGTGAATTTACAGTCTATGGGTATTAATTCATATATATACGATAAAAATTATGCAAACACATAATTGATTAGATAATAACCTTAAATACTTCATTTTCAATCATCTATTTGTTTCTCGTTAAAATACTGAGTAAGATATTGAAAAGGGGAGAAGTTCGGTTTTTATTGCATATATCGACGTTTCAGCCGGATTAGAGCGATTTTACGTGTACATCTTCCCTCGGTAATATAAACGGAAAATCAGGAACATTTTAGTTAATTCTAATGATAACACATTGATTTTTATCATTTGTATTGGAAACAACATTGTCATATGTCTTTTCTTGGATCTAAATAATACGAAACCTCGCTCTGTGATTTGAAGTTAAAATCCTCAAATATGGTTAAATAGTGACATTTTTCACGTTTTTCATGTAGTTTGATACTACGTAAATATATTCATTTTAACCAATATTTCGATTCTATTTCATGTAGTAATCACGATATGTGATTTGGCCGTCATATATCTAGAATTTCGCATAATATTGCATTTTAAGCAAGTTTTCTTGCATTTTGTTTCGTACGAAAAATCATCGAATTTAGCAATATTTTGACGTTTATCATCCCCTTTTCCTTTATGTGACTTGAACAAAATATCATCGAATTAGGCAATATTTTGCCGTTTTCCACGTTTTTGTGAATTTACAGTCTATGGGTATTAATTCATATATATACGATAAAAATTATGCAAACACATAATTGATTAGATAATAACCTTAAATACTTCATTTTCAATCATCTATTTGTTTCTCGTTAAAATACTGAGTAAGATATTGAAAAGGGGAGAAGTTCGGTTTTTATTGCATATATCGACTTTTCAGCCGGAATTAGAGCGATTTTACGTGTACATCTTCCCTCGGTAATATAAACGGAAAATCAGGAACATTTTAGTTAATTCTAATGATAACACATTGATTTTTATCATTTGTATTGGAAACAACATTGTCATATGTCTTTTCTTGGATCTAAATAATACGAAACCTCGCTCTAGTGATTTGAAGTTAAAATCCTCAAATATGGTTAAATAGTGACTTTTTCACGTTTTTCATGTAGTTTGATACTACGTAAATATATTCATTTTAACCAATATTTCGATTCTATTTCATGTAGAATCACGATATGTGATTTGGCCGTCAAATATCAGAATTTCGCAAAATATTGCATTTTAAGCAAGTTTTCTTGCATTTTGTTTCGTACGAAAAATCATCGAATTTAGCAATATTTTGACGTTTATCATCCCCTTTTCCTTTATGTGACTTAAACAAAATATCATCGAATTAGGCAATATTTTGCCGTTTTCCACGTTTTTGTGAATTTACAGTCTATGGGTATTAATTCATATATATACGATAAAAATGATGCAAACACATAATTGATTAGATAATAACCTTAAATACTTCATTTTCAATCATCTATTTGTTTCTCGTTAAAATACTGAGTAAGATATTGAAAAGGGGAGAAGTTCGGTTTTTATTGCATATATCGACGTTTCAGCCGGAATAGAGCGATTTTACGTGTACATCTTCCATCGGTAATATAAACGGAAAATCAGTAACATTTTAGTTAATTACTAATGATAACACATTGATTTTTATCATTTGTATTGGAAACAACATTGTCATATGTCTTTTCTTGGATCTAAATAATACGAAACCTCGCTCTGTGATTTGAAGTTAAAATCCTCAAATATGGTTAAATATTGACTTTTTTCACGTTTTTCATGTAGTTTGATACTACGTAAATATATTCATTTTACCAATATTTCGATTACTATTTCATGTAGTAATCACGATATGTGATTTGGCCTTCAATATCTCAGAATTTCGCATAATATTGCATTTTAAGCAAGTTTTCTTGCATTTTGTTTCGTACGAAAAATCATCGAATTTAGCAATATTTTGACGTTTATCATCCCCTTTTCCTTTATGTGACTTGAACAAAATATCATCGAATTAGGCAATATTTTGCCGTTTTCCACGTTTTTGTGAATTTACAGTCTATGGGTATTAATTCATATATATACGATAAAAATTATGCAAACACATAATTGATTAGATAATAACCTTAAATACTTCATTTTCAATCATCTATTTGTTTCTCGTTAAAATACTGAGTAAGATATTGAAAAGGGGAGAAGTTCGGTTTTTATTGCATATATCGACTTTTCAGCCGGATTAGAGCGGTTTTACGTGTACATCTTCCCTCGGTAATATAAACGGAAAATCAGGAACATTTTAGTTAATTCTAATGATAACACATTGATTTTTATCATTTGTATTGGAAACAACATTGTCATATGTCTTTTCTTGGATCTAAATAATACGAAACCTCGCTCTAGTGATTTGAAGTTAAAATCCTCAAATATGGTTAAATAGTGACATTTTTCACGTTTTTCATGTAGTTTGATACTACGTAAATATATTCATTTTAACCAATATTTCGATTACTATTTCATGTAGTAATCACGATATGTGATTTGGCCGTCAAATATCAGAATTTCGCATAATATTGCATTTTAAGCAAGTTTTCTTGCATTTTGTTTCGTACGAAAAATCATCGAATTTAGCAATATTTTGACGTTTATCATCCCCTTTTCCTTTATGTGACTTGAACAAAATATCATCGAATTAGGCAATATTTTGCCGTTTTCCACGTTTTTGTGAATTTACAGTCTATGGGTATTAATTCATATATATACGATAAAAATTATGCAAACACATAATTGATTAGATAATAACCTTAAATACTTCATTTTCAATCATCTATTTGTTTCTCGTTAAAATACTGAGTAAGATATTGAAAAGGGGAGAAGTTCGGTTTTTATTGCATATATCGACGTTTCAGCCGGATTAGAGCGGTTTTACGTGTACATCTTCCCTCGGTAATATAAACGGAAAATCAGGAACATTTTAGTTAATTCTAATGATAACACATTGATTTTTATCATTTGTATTGGAAACAACATTGTCATATGTCTTTTCTTGGATCTAAATAATACGAAACCTCGCTCTAGTGATTTGAAGTTAAAATCCTCAAATATGGTTAAATAGTGACATTTTTCACGTTTTTCATGTAGTTTGATACTTACGTAAATATATTCATTTTAACCAATATTTCGATACTATTTCATGTAGTATCACGATATGTGATTTGGCCTTCAAATCTTAGAATTTCGCATAATATTGCATTTTAAGCAAGTTTTCTTGCATTTTGTTTCGTACGAAAAATCATCGAATTTAGCAATATTTTGACGTTTATCATCCCCTTTTCCTTTATGTGACTTGAACAAAATATCATCGAATTAGGCAATATTTTGCCGTTTTCCACGTTTTTGTGAATTTACAGTCTATGGGTATTAATTCATATATATACGATAAAAATTATGCAAACACATAATTGATTAGATAATAACCTTAAATACTTCATTTTCAATCATCTATTTGTTTCTCGTTAAAATACTGAGTAAGATATTGAAAAGGGGAGAAGTTCGGTTTTTATTGCATATATCGACGTTTCAGCCAGAATAGAGCGATTTTCGTGTACATCTTCCCTCGGTAATATAAACGGAAAATCAGGAACACTTTAGTTAATTACTAATGATAACACATTGATTTTTATCATTTGTATTGGAAACAACATTGTCATATGTCTTTTCTTGGATCTAAATAATACGAAACCTCGCTCTGTGATTTGAAGTTAAAATCCTCAAATATGGTTAAATAGTGACTTTTTCACGTTTTTCATATAGTTTGATACTACGTAAATATATTCATTTTAACCAATATTTCGATTCTATTTCATGTAGAATCACGATATGTGATTTGACCGTCAAATATCACAATTTCGCATAATATTGCATTTGAAGCAAGTTTTCTTGCATTTTGTTTCGTACGAAAAATCATCGAATTTAGCAATATTTTGACGTTTATCATCCCCTCTTCCTTTATGTGACTTAAACAAAATATCATCGAATTAGGCAATATTTTGCCGTTTTCCACGTTTTTGTGAATTTACAGTCTATGGGTATTAATTCATATATATACGATAAAAATGATGCAAACACATAATTGATTAGATAATAACCTTAAATACTTCATTTTCAATCATCTATTTGTTTCTCGTTAAAACACTGAGTAAAATATTGAAAAGGGGAGAAGTTCGGTTTTTATTGCATATATCGACGTTTCAGCCGGAATTAGAGCGATTTTACGTGTACATCTTCCCTCGGTAATATAAACGGAAAATCAGGAACATTTTAGTTAATTCTAATGATAACACATTGATTTTTATCATTTGTATTGGAAACAAATTGTCATATGTCTTTTCTTGGATCTAAATAATACGAAACCTCGCTCTGTGATTTGAAGTTAAAATCCTCAAATATGGTTAAATAGTGACTTTTTCACGTTTTTCATGTAGTTTGATACTACGTAAATATATTCATTTTAACCAATATTTCGATTCTATTTCATGTAGAATCACGATATGTGATTTGGCCGTCATATATCAGAATTTCGCAAAATATTGCATCTTAAGCAAGTTTTCTTGCATTTTGTTTCGTACGAAAAATCATCGAATTTAGCAATATTTTGACGTTTATCATCCCCTTTTCCTTTATGTGACTTAACAAAATATCATCGAATTAGGCAATATTTTGCCGTTTTCCACGTTTTTGTGAATTTACAGTCTATGGGTATAAATTCATATATATACGATAAAAATTATGCAAACACATAATTGATTAGATAATAACCTTAAATACTTCATTTTCAATCATCTATTTGTTTCTCGTTAAAATACTGAGTAAGATATTGAAAAGGGGAGAAGTTCGGTTTTTATTGCATATATCGACTTTTCAGCCGGATTAGAGCGGTTTTACGTGTACATCTTCCCTCGGTAATATAAACGGAAAATCAGGAACATTTTAGTTAATTCTAATGATAACACATTGATTTTTATCATTTGTATTGGAAACAACATTGTCATATGTCTTTTCTTGGATCTAAATAATACGAAACCTCGCTCTATGATTTGAAGTTAAAATCCTCAAATATGGTTAAATAGTGACTTTTTCACGTTTTTCATGTAGTTTGATACTACGTAAATATATTCATTTTAACCAATATTTCGATTCTATTTCATGTAGAATCACGATATGTGATTTGGCCGTCAAATATCAGAATTTCGCAAAATATTGCATTTTAAGCAAGTTTTCTTGCATTTTGTTTCGTACGAAAAATCATCGAATTTAGCAATATTTTGACGTTTATCATCCCCTTTTCCTTTATGTGACTTAAACAAAATATCATCGAATTAGGCAATATTTTGCCGTTTTCCACGTTTTTGTGAATTTACAGTCTATGGGTATTAATTCATATATATACGATAAAAATGATGCAAACACATAATTGATTAGATAATAACCTTAAATACTTCATTTTCAATCATCTATTCGTTTCTCGTTAAAATACTGAGTAAGATATTGAAAAGGGGAGAAGTTCTGTTTTTATTGCATATATCGACGTTTCAGCCGGAATAGAGCGATTTTCGTGTACATCTTCCATCGGTAATATAAACGGAAAATCAGTAACATTTTAGTTAATACTAATGAAAACACATTGATTTTTATCATTTGTATTGGAAACAACATTGTCATATGTCTTTTCTTGGATCTAAATAATACGAAACCTCGCTCTGTGATTTGAAGTTAAAATCGTCAAATATGGTTATATATTGACTTTTTTCACGTTTTTCATGTAGTTTGATATTACGTAAATATATTCATTTTTACCAATATTTCGATACTATTTCATGTAGTATAACGATATGTGATTTGGCCTTCAAATCTCAGAATTTCGCATAATATTGCATTTTAAGCAAGTTTTCTTGCATTTTGTTTCGTACGAAAAATCATCGAATTTAGCAATATTTTGACGTTTATCATCCCCTTTTCCTTTATGTGACTTGAACAAAATATCATCGAATTAGGCAATATTTTGCCGTTTTCCACGTTTTTGTGAATTTACAGTCTATGGGTATTAATTAATATATATACGATAAAAATTATGCAAACACATAATTGATTAGATAATAACCTTAAATACTTCATTTTCAATCATCTATTTGTTTCTCGTTAAAATACTGAGTAAGATATTGAAAAGGGGAGAAGTTCGGTTTTTATTGCATATATCGACTTTTCAGCCGGATTAGAGCGGTTTTACGTGTACATCTTCCCTCGGTAATATAAACGGAAAATCAGGAACATTTTAGTTAATTCTAATGATAACACATTGATTTTTATCATTTGTATTGGAAACAACATTGTCATATGTCTTTTCTTGGATCTAAATAATACGAAACCTCGCTCTGTGATTTGAAGTTAAAATCCTCAAATATGGTTAAATAGTGACTTTTTCACGTTTTTCATGTAGTTTGATACTACGTAAATATATTCATTTTAACCAATATTTCGATTCTATTTCATGTAGAATCACGATATGTGATTTGGCCGTCAATATATCAGAATTTCGCAAAATATTGCATTTTAAGCAAGTTTTCTTGCATTTTGTTTCGTACGAAAAATCATCGAATTTAGCAATATTTTGACGTTTATCATCCCCTTTTCCTTTATGTGACTTGAACAAAATATCATCGAATTAGGCAATATTTTGCCGTTTTCCACGTTTTTGTGAATTTACAGTCTATGGGTATTAATTCATATATATACGATAAAAATTATGCAAACACATAATTGATTAGATAATAACCTTAAATACTTCATTTTCAATCATCTATTTGTTTCTCGTTAAAATACTGAGTAAGATATTGAAAAGGGGAGAAGTTCGGTTTTTATTGCATATATCGACGTTTCAGCCGGATTAGAGCGGTTTTACGTGTACATCTTCCCTCGGTAATATAAACGGAAAATCAGGAACATTTTAGTTAATTCTAATGATAACACATTGATTTTTATCATTTGTATTGGAAACAACATTGTCATATGTCTTTTCTTGGATCTAAATAATACGAAACCTCGCTCTAGTGATTTGAAGTTAAAATCCTCAAATATGGTTAAATAGTGACTTTTTCACGTTTTTCATGTAGTTTGATACTACGTAAATATATTCATTTTAACCAATATTTCGATTCTATTTCATGTAGAATCACGATATGTGATTTGGCCGTCATATATCAGAATTTCGCAAAATATTGCATTTTAAGCAAGTTTTCTTGCATTTTGTTTCGTACGAAAAATCATCGAATTTAGCAATATTTTGACGTTTATCATCCCCTTTTCCTTTATGTGACTTAAACAAAATATCATCGAATTAGGCAATATTTTGCCGTTTTCCACGTTTTTGTGAATTTACAGTCTATGGGTATTAATTCATATATATACGATAAAAATGATGCAAACACATAATTGATTAGATAATAACCTTAAATACTTCATTTTCAATCAACTATTTGTTTCTCGTTAAAATACTGAGTAAGATATTGAAAAGGGGAGAAGTTCTGTTTTTATTGCATATATCGACGTTTCAGCCGGATTAGAGCGATTTTACGTGTACATCTTCCCTCGGTAATATAAACGGAAAATCAGGAACATTTTAGTTAATTCTAATGAAAACACATTGATTTTTATCATTTGTATTGGAAACAACATTGTCATATGTCTTTTCTTGGATGTAAATAATACGAAACCTCGCTCTATGATTTGAAGTTAAAATCCTCAAATATGGTTAAATAGTGACTTTTTTCACGTTTTTCATGTAGTTTGATACTACGTAAATATATTCATTTTAACCAATATTTCGATACTATTTCATGTAGTAATCACGATATGTGATTTGGCCTTCAATATCTCAGAATTTCGCATAATATTGCATTTTAAGCAAGTTTTCTTGCATTTTGTTTCGTACGAAAAATCATCGAATTTAGCAATATTTTGACGTTTATCATCCCCTTTTCCTTTATGTGACTTGAAACAAAATATCATCGAATTAGGCAATATTTTGCCGTTTTCCACGTTTTTGTGAATTTACAGTCTATGGGTATTAATTCATATATATACGATAAAAATGATGCAAACACATAATTGATTAGATAATAACCTTAAATACTTCATTTTCAATCATCTATTTGTTTCTCGTTAAAATACTGAGTAAGATATTGAAAAGGGGAGAAGTTCTGTTTTTATTGCATATATCGACGTTTCAGCCGGAATAGAGCGATTTTACGTGTACATCTTCCATCGGTAATATAAACGGAAAATCAGTAACATTTTAGTTAATTACTAATGATAAACACATTGATTTTTATCATTTGTATTGGAAACAACATTGTCATATGTCTTTTCTTGGATCTAAATAATACGAAACCTCGCTCTGTGATTTGAAGTTAAAATCCTCAAATATGGTTATATATTGACATTTTTCACGTTTTTCATGTAGTTTGATATTACGTAAATATATTCATTTTTACCAATATTTCGATACTATTTCATGTAGTATCACGATATGTGATTTGGCCTTCAAATCTCAGAATTTCGCATAATATTGCATTTTAAGCAAGTTTTCTTGCATTTTGTTTCGTACGAAAAATCATCGAATTTAGCAATATTTTGACGTTTATCATCCCCTTTTCCTTTATGTGACTTAACAAAATATCATCGAATTAGGCAATATTTTGCCGTTTTCCACGTTTTTGTGAATTTACAGTCTATGGGTATTAATTCATATATATACGATAAAAATTATGCAAACACATAATTGATTAGATAATAACCTTAAATACTTCATTTTCAATCATCTATTTGTTTCTCGTTAAAATACTGAGTAAGATATTGAAAAGGGGAGAAGTTCGGTTTTTATTGCATATATCGACGTTTCAGCCGGATTAGAGCGGTTTTACGTGTACATCTTCCCTCGGTAATATAAACGGAAAATCAGGAACATTTTAGTTAATTCTAATGAAAACACATTGATTTTTATCATTTGTATTGGAAACAACATTGTCATATGTCTTTTCTTGGATCTAAATAATACGAAACCTCGCTCTGTGATTTGAAGTTAAAATCCTCAAATATGGTTAAATAGTGACTTTTTTCACGTTTTTCATGTAGTTTGATACTACGTAAATATATTCATTTTAACCAATATTTCGATTCTATTTCATGTAGAATCACGATATGTGATTTGGCCGTCAATATATCAGAATTTCGCATAATATTGCATTTTAAGCAAGTTTTCTTGCATTTTGTTTCGTACGAAAAATCATCGAATTTAGCAATATTTTGACGTTTATCATCCCCTTTTCCTTTATGTGACTTAAACAAAATATCATCGAATTAGGCAATATTTTGCCGTTTTCCACGTTTTTGTGAATTTACAGTCTATGGGTATTAATTCATATATATACGATAAAAATGATGCAAACACATAATTGATTAGATAATAACCTTAAATACTTCATTTTCAATCATCTATTTGTTTCTCGTTAAAATACTGAGTAAGATATTGAAAAGGGGAGAAGTTCTGTTTTTTATTGCATATATCGACGTTTCAGCCGGATTAGAGCGGTTTTACGTGTACATCTTCCCTCGGTAATATAAACGGAAAATCAGGAACATTTTAGTTAATTCTAATGATAACACATTGATTTTTATCATTTGTATTGGAAACAACATTGTCATATGTCTTTTCTTGGATCTAAATAATACGAAACCTCGCTCTGTGATTTGAAGTTAAAATCCTCAAATATGGTTAAATAGTGACTTTTTCACGTTTTTCATGTAGTTTGATACTACGTAAATATATTCATTTTAACCAATATTTCGATTCTATTTCATGTAGAATCACGATATGTGATTTGGCCGTCATATATCAGAATTTCGCAAAATATTGCATTTTAAGCAAGTTTTCTTGCATTTGGTTTCGTACGAAAAATCATCGAATTTAGCAATATTTTGACGTTTATCATCCCCTTTTCCTTTATGTGACTTAAACAAAATATCATCGAATTAGGCAATATTTTGCCGTTTTCCACGTTTTTGTGAATTTACAGTCTATGGGTATTAATTCATATATATACGATAAAAATGATGCAAACACATAATTGATTAGATAACAACCTTAAATACATCATTTTCAATCATCTATTTGTTTCTCGTTAAAATACTGAGTAAGATATTGAAAAGGGGAGAAGTTCGGTTTTTATTGCATATATCGACGTTTCAGCCGGATTAGAGCGGTTTTACGTGTACATCTTCCCTCGGTAATATAAACGGAAAATCAGGAACATTTTTGGTAATTCTAATGAAAACACATTGATTTTTATCATTTGTATTGGAAACAACATTGTCATATGTCTTTTCTTGGATCTAAATAATACGAAACCTCGCTCTATGATTTGAAGTTAAAATCCTCAAATATGGTTAAATAGTGACTTTTTTCACCTTTTTCATGTAGTTTAATACTACGTAAATATATTCATTTTAACCAATATTTCGATTCTATTTCATGTAGAATCACGATATGTGATTTGGCCGTCATATATCAGAATTTCGCCAAATATTGCATTTAAAGCAAGTTTTCTTGCATTTTGTTTCGTACGAAAAATCATCGAATTTAGCAATATTTTGACGTTTATCATCCCCTTTTCCTTTATGTGACTTAAACAAAATATCATCGAATTAGGCAATATTTTGCCGTTTTCCACGTTTTTGTGAATTTACAGTCTATGGGTATTAATTCATATATATACGATAAAAATGATGCAAACACATAATTGATTAGATAATAACCTTAAATACTTCATTTTCAATCATCTATTTGTTTCTCGTTAAAATACTGAGTAAGATATTGAAAAGGGGAGAAGTTCTGTTTTTTATTGCATATATCGACGTTTCAGCCGGAATAGAGCGATTTTCGTGTACATCTTCCATCGGTAATATAAACGGAAAATCAGTAACATTTTAGTTAATACTAATGAAAACACATTGATTTTTATCATTTGTATTGGAAACAACATTGTCATATGTCTTTTCTTGGATCTAAATAATACGAAACCTCGCTCTGTGATTTGAAGTTAAAATCCTCAAATATGGTTATATATTGACTTTTTTCACGTTTTTCATGTAGTTTGATATTACCGTAAATATATTAATTTTTACCAATATTTCGATACTATTTCATGTAGTATCACGATATGTGATTTGGCCTTCAAATCTCAGAATTTCGCATAATATTGCATTTTAAGCAAGTTTTCTTGCATTTTGTTTCGTACGAAAAATCATCGAATTTAGCAATATTTTGACGTTTATCATCCCCTTTTCCTTTATGTGACTTTAAACAAAATATCATCGAATTAGGCAATATTTTGCCGTTTTTCCACGTTTTTGTGAATTTTCAGTCTATGGGTATTAATTCATATATATACGATAAAAATTATGCAAACACATAATTGATTAGATAATAACCTTAAATACTTCATTTTCAATCATCTATTTGTTTCTCGTTAAAATACTGAGTAAAATATTGAAAAGGGGAGAAGTTCGGTTTTTATTGCATATATCGACGTTTCAGCCGGATTAGAGCGGTTTTACGTGTACATCTTCCCTCGGTAATATAAACGGAAAATCAGGAACATTTTTGTTAATTCTAATGAAAACACATTGATTTTTATCATTTGTATTGGAAACAACATTGTCATATGTCTTTTCTTGGATCTAAATAATACGAAACCTCGCTCTATGATTTGAAGTTAAAATCCTCAAATATGGTTAAATAGTGACTTTTTTCACTTTTTTCATGTAGTTTAATACTACGTAAATATATTCATTTTAACCAATATTTCGATTCTATTTCATGTAGAATCACGATATGTGATTTGGCCGTCATATATCAGAATTTCGCAAAATATTGCATTTTAAGCAAGTTTTCTTGCATTTTGTTTCGTACGAAAAATCATCGAATTTAGCAATATTTTGACGTTTATCATCCCCTTTTCCTTTATGTGACTTAAACAAAATATCATCGAATTAGGCAATATTTTGCCGTTTTCCACGTTTTTGTGAATTTACAGTCTATGGGTATTAATTCATATATATACGATAAAAATGATGCAAACACATAATTGATTAGATAATAACCTTAAATACTTCATTTTCAATCATCTATTTGTTTCTCGTTAAAATACTGAGTAAGATATTGAAAAGGGGAGAAGGTCTGTTTTTTTATTGCATATATCGACGTTTCAGCCGGAATAGAGCGATTTTACGTCTACATCTGCCATCGGTAATATAAACGGAAAATCAGTAACATTTTAGTTAATACTAATGAAAACACATTGATTTTTATCATTTGTATTGGAAACAACATTGTCATATGTCTTTTCTTGGATCTAAATAATACGAAACCTCGCTCTGTGATTTGAAGTTAAAATCCTCAAATATGGTTAAATAGTGACTTTTTCACGTTTTTCATGTAGTTTGATACTACGTAAATATATTCATTTTAACCAATATTTCGATTCTAGTTTCATGTAGAATCACGATATGTGATTTGACCGTCAAATATCACAATTTCGCAAAATATTGCATTTGAAGCAAGTTTTCTTGCATTTTGTTTCGTACGAAAAATCATCGAATTTAGCAATATTTTGACGTTTATCATCCCCTTTTCCTTTATGTGACTTAAACAAAATATCATCGAATTAGGCAATATTTTGCCGTTTTCCACGTTTTTGTGAATTTACAGTCTATGGGTATTAATTCATATATATACGATAAAAATGATGCAAACACATAATTGATTAGATAACAACCTTAAATACATTCATTTTCAATCATCTATTTGTTTCTCGTTAAAATACTGAGTAAGATATTGAAAAGGGGAGAAGTTCGGTTTTTATTGCATATATCGACGTTTCAGCCGGATTAGAGCGGTTTTACGTGTACATCTTCCCTCGGTAATATAAACGGAAAATCAGGAACATTTTAGGTAATTCTAATGAAAACACATTGATTTTTATCATTTGTATTGGAAACAACATTGTCATATGTCTTTTCTTGGATCTAAATAATACGAAACCTCGCTCTATGATTTGAAGTTAAAATCCTCAAATATGGTTAAATAGTGACTTTTTTCACCTTTTTCATGTAGTTTAATACTACGTAAATATATTCATTTTAACCAATATTTCGATTCTATTTCATGTAGAATCACGATATGTGATTTGGCCGTCATATATCAGAATTTCGCCAAATATTGCATTTAAAGTAAGTTTTCTTGCATTTTGTTTCGTACGAAAAATCATCGAATTTAGCAATATTTTGACGTTTATCATCCCCTTTTCCTTTATGTGACTTAAACAAAATATCATCGAATTAGGCAATATTTTGCCGTTTTCCACGTTTTTGTGAATTTACAGTCTATGGGTATTAATTCATATATATACGATAAAAATGATGCAAACACATAATTGATTAGATAATAACCTTAAATACTTCATTTTCAATCATCTATTTGTTTCTCGTTAAAATACTGAGTAAGATATTGAAAAGGGGAGAAGGTCTGTTTTTTATTGCATATATCGACGTTTCAGCCGGAATAGAGCGATTTTACGTGTACATCTGCCATCGGTAATATAAACGGAAAATCAGTAACATTTTAGTTAATTACTAATGATAACACATTGATTTTTATCATTTGTATTGGAAACAACATTGTCATATGTCTTTTCTTGGATCTAAATAATACGAAACCTCGCTCTGTGATTTGAAGTTAAAATCCTCAAATATGGTTAAATATTGACATTTTTTCACGTTTTTCATGTAGTTTGATATTACGTAAATATATTCATTTTTACCAATATTTCGATACTATTTCATGTAGTATCACGATATGTGATTTGGCCTTCAAATCTTAGAATTTCGCATAATATTGCATTTTAAGCAAGTTTTCTTGCATTTTGTTTCGTACGAAAAATCATCGAATTTAGCAATATTTTGACGTTTATCATCCCCTTTTCCTTTATGTGACTTGAACAAAATATCATCGAATTAGGCAATATTTTGCCGTTTTTCCACGTTTTTGTGAATTTACAGTCTATGGGTATTAATTCATATATATACGATAAAAATTATGCAAACACATAATTGATTAGATAATAACCTTAAATACTTCATTTTCAATCATCTATTTGTTTCTCGTTAAAATACTGAGTAAGATATTGAAAAGGGGAGAAGTTCGGTTTTTATTGCATATATCGACGTTTCAGCCAGAATAGAGCGATTTTCGTGTACATCTTCCCTCGTTAATATAAACGGAAAATCAGGAACATTTTAGTTAATTCTAATGATAACACATTGATTTTTATCATTTGTATTGGAAACAAATTGTCATATGTCTTTTCTTGGATGCTAAATAACACGAAACCTCGCTCTGTGATTTGAAGTTAAAATCCTCAAATATGGTTAAATAGTGACTTTTTCACGTTTTTCATATAGTTTGATACTACGTAAATATATTCATTTTAACCAATATTTCGATTCTATTTCATGTAGAATCACGATATGTGATTTGACCGTCAAATATCACAATTTCGCAAAATATTGCATTTGAAGCAAGTTTTCTTGCATTTTGTTTCGTACGAAAAATCATCGAATTTAGCAATATTTTGACGTTTATCATCCCCTCTTCCTTTATGTGACTTAAACAAAATATCATCGAATTAGGCAATATTTTGCCGTTTTCCACGTTTTTGTGAATTTACAGTCTATGGGTATTAATTCATATATATACGATAAAAATGATGCAAACGCATAATTGATTAGATAATAACCTTAAATACTTCATTTTCAATCATCTATTTGTTTCTCGTTAAAACACTGAGTAAAATATTGAAAAGGGGAGAAGTTCGGTTTTTATTGCATATATCGACGTTTCAGCCGGATTAGAGCGGTTTTACGTGTACATCTTCCCTCGGTAATATAAACGGAAAATCAGGAACATTTTAGTTAATTCTAATGATAACACATTGATTTTTATCATTTGTATTGGAAACAAATTGTCATATGTCTTTTCTTGGATCTAAATAATACGAAACCTCGCTCTGTGATTTGAAGTTAAAATCCTCAAATATGGTTAAATAGTGACTTTTTCACGTTTTTCATGTAGTTTGATACTACGTAAATATATTCATTTTAACCAATATTTCGATTCTATTTCATGTAGAATCACGATATGTGATTTGGCCGTCATATATCAGAATTTCGCAAAATATTGCATTTTAAGCAAGTTTTCTTGCATTTTGTTTCGTACGAAAAATCATCGAATTTAGCAATATTTTGACGTTTATCATCCCCTTTTCCTTTATGTGACTTGAACAAAATATCATCGAATTAGGCAATATTTTGCCGTTTTCCACGTTTTTGTGAATTTACAGTCTATGGGTATTAAATTCATATATATACGATAAAAATTATGCAAACACATAATTGATTAGATAATAACCTTAAATACTTCATTTTCAATCATCTATTTGTTTCTCGTTAAAATACTGAGTAAGATATTGAAAAGGGGAGAAGTTCGGTTTTTATTGCATATATCGACTTTTCAGCCGGATTAGAGCGGTTTTACGTGTACATCTTCCCTCGGTAATATAAACGGAAAATCAGGAACATTTTAGTTAATTCTCATGATAACACATTGATTTTTATCATTTGTATTGGAAACAACATTGTCATATGTCTTTTCTTGGATCTAAATAATACGAAACCTCGCTCTATGATTTGAAGTTAAAATCCTCAAATATGGTTAAATAGTGACTTTTTCACGTTTTTCATGTAGTTTGATACTACGTAAATATATTCATTTTTACCAATATTTCGATACTATTTCATGTAGTATAACGATATGTGATTTGGCCTTCAAATCTCAGAATTTCGCATAATATTGCATTTTAAGCAAGTTTTCTTGCATTTGGTTTCGTACGAAAAATCATCGAATTTAGCAATATTTTGACGTTTATCATCCCCTTTTCCTTTATGTGACTTGAACAAAATATCATCGAATTAGGCAATATTTTGCCGTTTTCCACGTTTTTGTGAATTTACAGTCTATGGGTATTAATTAATATATATACGATAAAAATTATGCAAACACATAATTGATTAGATAATAACCTTAAATACTTCATTTTCAATCATCTATTTGTTTCTCGTTAAAATACTGAGTAAGATATTGAAAAGGGGAGAAGTTCGGTTTTTATTGCATATATCGACTTTTCAGCCGGATTAGAGCGGTTTTACGTGTACATCTTCCCTCGGTAATATAAACGGAAAATCAGGAACATTTTAGTTAATTCTAATGATAACACATTGATTTTTATCATTTGTATTGGAAACAACATTGTCATATGTCTTTTCTTGGATCTAAATAATACGAAACCTCGCTCTGTGATTTGAAGTTAAAATCCTCAAATATGGTTAAATATTGACATTTTTCACGTTTTTCATGAAGTTTGATATTACGTAAATATATTCATTTTTACCAATATTTCGATACTATTTCATGTAGTATCACGATATGTGATTTGGCCTTCAAATCTTAGAATTTCGCATAATATTGCATTTTAAGCAAGTTTTCTTGCATTTTGTTTCGTACGAAAAATCATCGAATTTAGCAATATTTTGACGTTTATCATCCCCTTTTCCTTTATGTGACTTGAACAAAATATCATCGAATTAGGCAATATTTTGCCGTTTTTCCACGTTTTTGTGAATTTACAGTCTATGGGTATTAATTCATATATATACGATAAAAATTATGCAAACACATAATTGATTAGATAATAACCTTAAATACTTCATTTTCAATCATCTATTTGTTTCTCGTTAAAATACTGAGTAAGATATTGAAAAGGGGAGAAGTTCGGTTTTTATTGCATATATCGACGTTTCAGCCAGAATAGAGCGATTTTCGTGTACATCTTCCCTCGGTAATATAAACGGAAAATCAGGAACACTTTAGTTAATTCTAATGATAACACATTGATTTTTATCATTTGTATTGGAAACAAATTGTCATATGTCTTTTCTTGGATGTAAATAACACGAAACCTCGCTCTGTGATTTGAAGTTAAAATCCTCAAATATGGTTAAATAGTGACTTTTTCACGTTTTTCATATAGTTTGATACTACGTAAATATATTCATTTTAACCAATATTTCGATTCTATTTCATGTAGAATCACGATATGTGATTTGACCGTCAAATATCACAATTTCGCAAAATATTGCATTTGAAGCAAGTTTTCTTGCATTTTGTTTCGTACGAAAAATCATCGAATTTAGCAATATTTTGACGTTTATCATCCCCTCTTCCTTTATGTGACTTAAACAAAATATCATCGAATTAGGCAATATTTTGCCGTTTTCCACGTTTTTGTGAATTTACAGTCTATGGGTATTAATTCATATATATACGATAAAAATGATGCAAACGCATAATTGATTAGATAATAACCTTAAATACTTCATTTTCAATCATCTATTTGTTTCTCGTTAAAACACTGAGTAAAATATTGAAAAGGGGAGAAGTTCGGTTTTTATTGCATATATCGACGTTTCAGCCGGATTAGAGCGGTTTTACGTGTACATCTTCCCTCGGTAATATAAACGGAAAATCAGGAACATTTTAGTTAATTCTAATGATAACACATTGATTTTTATCATTTGTATTGGAAACAAATTGTCATATGTCTTTTCTTGGATCTAAATAATACGAAACCTCGCTCTGTGATTTGAAGTTAAAATCCTCAAATATGGTTAAATAGTGACTTTTTCACGTTTTTCATGTAGTTTGATACTACGTAAATATATTCATTTTAACCAATATTTCGATTCTATTTCATGTAGAATCACGATATGTGATTTGGCCGTCATATATCAGAATTTCGCAAAATATTGCATCTTAAGCAAGTTTTCTTGCATTTTGTTTCGTACGAAAAATCATCGAATTTAGCAATATTTTGACGTTTATCATCCCCTTTTCCTTTATGTGACTTGAACAAAATATCATCGAATTAGGCAATATTTTGCCGTTTTCCACGTTTTTGTGAATTTACAGTCTATGGGTATAAATTCATATATATACGATAAAAATTATGCAAACACATAATTGATTAGATAATAACCTTAAATACTTCATTTTCAATCATCTATTTGTTTCTCGTTAAAATACTGAGTAAGATATTGAAAAGGGGAGAAGTTCGGTTTTTATTGCATATATCGACTTTTCAGCCGGATTAGAGCGGTTTTACGTGTACATCTTCCCTCGGTAATATAAACGGAAAATCAGGAACATTTTAGTTAATTCTAATGATAACACATTGATTTTTATCATTTGTATTGGAAACAACATTGTCATATGTCTTTTCTTGGATCTAAATAATACGAAACCTCGCTCTATGATTTGAAGTTAAAATCCTCAAATATGGTTAAATAGTGACTTTTTCACGTTTTTCATGTAGTTTGATACTACGTAAATATATTCATTTTAACCAATATTTCGATTCTATTTCATGTAGAATCACGATATGTGATTTGGCCGTCAAATATCAGAATTTCGCAAAATATTGCATTTTAAGCAAGTTTTCTTGCATTTTGTTTCGTACGAAAAATCATCGAATTTAGCAATATTTTGACGTTTATCATCCCCTTTTCCTTTATGTGACTTAAACAAAATATCATCGAATTAGGCAATATTTTGCCGTTTTCCACGTTTTTGTGAATTTACAGTCTATGGGTATTAATTCATATATATACGATAAAAATGATGCAAACACATAATTGATTAGATAATAACCTTAAATACTTCATTTTCAATCATCTATTCGTTTCTCGTTAAAATACTGAGTAAGATATTGAAAAGGGGAGAAGTTCTGTTTTTATTGCATATATCGGCGTTTCAGCCGGAATAGAGCGATTTTCGTGTACATCTTCCATCGGTAATATAAACGGAAAATCAGTAACATTTTAGTTAATACTAATGAAAACACATTGATTTTTATCATTTGTATTGGAAACAACATTGTCATATGTCTTTTCTTGGATCTAAATAATACGAAACCTCGCTCTGTGATTTGAAGTTAAAATCGTCAAATATGGTTATATATTGACTTTTTTCACGTTTTTCATGTAGTTTGATATTACGTAAATATATTCATTTTTACCAATATTTCGATACTATTTCATGTAGTATAACGATATGTGATTTGGCCTTCAAATCTCAGAATTTCGCATAATATTGCATTTTAAGCAAGTTTTCTTGCATTTGGTTTCGTACGAAAAATCATCGAATTTAGCAATATTTTGACGTTTATCATCCCCTTTTCCTTTATGTGACTTGAACAAAATATCATCGAATTAGGCAATATTTTGCCGTTTTCCACGTTTTTGTGAATTTACAGTCTATGGGTATTAATTAATATATATACGATAAAAATTATGCAAACACATAATTGATTAGATAATAACCTTAAATACTTCATTTTCAATCATCTATTTGTTTCTCGTTAAAATACTGAGTAAGATATTGAAAAGGGGAGAAGTTCGGTTTTTATTGCATATATCGACTTTTCAGCCGGATTAGAGCGGTTTTACGTGTACATCTTCCCTCGGTAATATAAACGGAAAATCAGGAACATTTTAGTTAATTCTAATGATAACACATTGATTTTTATCATTTGTATTGGAAACAAATTGTCATATGTCTTTTCTTGGATCTAAATAATACGAAACCTCGCTCTGTGATTTGAAGTTAAAATCCTCAAATATGGTTAAATAGTGACTTTTTCACGTTTTTCATGTAGTTTGATACTACGTAAATATATTCATTTTAACCAATATTTCGATTCTATTTCATGTAGAATCACGATATGTGATTTGGCCGTCATATATCAGAATTTCGCAAAATATTGCATTTTAAGCAAGTTTTCTTGCATTTTGTTTCGTACGAAAAATCATCGAATTTAGCAATATTTTGACGTTTATCATCCCCTTTTCCTTTATGTGACTTGAACAAAATATCATCGAATTAGGCAATATTTTGCCGTTTTCCACGTTTTTGTGAATTTACAGTCTATGGGTATAAATTCATATATATACGATAAAAATTATGCAAACACATAATTGATTAGATAATAACCTTAAATACTTCATTTTCAATCATCTATTTGTTTCTCGTTAAAATACTGAGTAAGATATTGAAAAGGGGAGAAGTTCGGGTTTTATTGCATATATCGACTTTTCAGCCGGATTAGAGCGGTTTTACGTGTACATCTTCCCTCGGTAATATAAACGGAAAATCAGGAACATTTTAGTTAATTCTAATGATAACACATTGATTTTTATCATTTGTATTGGAAACAACATTGTCATATGTCTTTTCTTGGATCTAAATAATACGAAACCTCGCTCTATGATTTGAAGTTAAAATCCTCAAATATGGTTAAATAGTGACTTTTTCACGTTTTTCATGTAGTTTGATACTACGTAAATATATTCATTTTAACCAATATTTCGATTCTATTTCATGTAGAATCACGATATGTGATTTGGCCGTCAAATATCAGAATTTCGCAAAATATTGCATTTTAAGCAAGTTTTCTTGCATTTTGTTTCGTACGAAAAATCATCGAATTTAGCAATATTTTGACGTTTATCATCCCCTTTTCCTTTATGTGACTTAAACAAAATATCATCGAATTAGGCAATATTTTGCCGTTTTCCACGTTTTTGTGAATTTACAGTCTATGGGTATTAATTCATATATATACGATAAAAATGATGCAAACACATAATTGATTAGATAATAACCTTAAATACTTCATTTTCAATCATCTATTCGTTTCTCGTTAAAATACTGAGTAAGATATTGAAAAGGGGAGAAGTTCTGTTTTTATTGCATATATCGACGTTTCAGCCGGAATAGAGCGATTTTCGTGTACATCTTCCATCGGTAATATAAACGGAAAATCAGTAACATTTTAGTTAATACTAATGAAAACACATTGATTTTTATCATTTGTATTGGAAACAACATTGTCATATGTCTTTTCTTGGATCTAAATAATACGAAACCTCGCTCTGTGATTTGAAGTTAAAATCGTCAAATATGGTTATATATTGACTTTTTTCACGTTTTTCATGTAGTTTGATATTACGTAAATATATTCATTTTTACCAATATTTCGATACTATTTCATGTAGTATAACGATATGTGATTTGGCCTTCAAATCTCAGAATTTCGCATAATATTGCATTTTAAGCAAGTTTTCTTGCATTTGGTTTCGTACGAAAAATCATCGAATTTAGCAATATTTTGACGTTTATCATCCCCTTTTCCTTTATGTGACTTGAACAAAATATCATCGAATTAGGCAATATTTTGCCGTTTTCCACGTTTTTGTGAATTTACAGTCTATGGGTATTAATTAATATATATACGATAAAAATTATGCAAACACATAATTGATTAGATAATAACCTTAAATACTTCATTTTCAATCATCTATTTGTTTCTCGTTAAAATACTGAGTAAGATATTGAAAAGGGGAGAAGTTCGATTTTTATTGCATATATCGACTTTTCAGCCGGATTAGAGCGGTTTTACGTGTACATCTTCCCTCGGTAATATAAATGGAAAATCAGGAACATTTTAGTTAATTCTAATGATAACACATTGATTTTTATCATTTGTATTGGAAACAACATTGTCATATGTCTTTTCTTGGATCTAAATAATACGAAACCTCGCTCTGTGATTTGAAGTTAAAATCCTCAAATATGGTTAAATATTGACATTTTTCACGTTTTTCATGAAGTTTGATATTACGTAAATATATTCATTTTTACCAATATTTCGATACTATTTCATGTAGTATCACGATATGTGATTTGGCCTTCAAATCTTAGAATTTCGCATAATATTGCATTTTAAGCAAGTTTTCTTGCATTTTGTTTCGTACGAAAAATCATCGAATTTAGCAATATTTTGACGTTTATCATCCCCTTTTCCTTTATGTGACGAACAAAATATCTTCGAATTAGGCAATATTTTGCCGTTTTCCACGTTTTTGTGAATTTACAGTCTATGGGTATTAATTCATATATATACGATAAAAATTATGCAAACACATAATTGATTAGATAATAACCTTAAATACTTCATTTTCAATCATCTATTTGTTTCTCGTTAAAATACTGAGTAAGATATTGAAAAGGGGAGAAGTTCTGTTTTTATTGCATATATCGACGTTTCAGCCGGAATAGAGCGATTTTCGTGTACATCTTCCATCGGTAATATAAACGGAAAATCAGTAACATTTTAGTTAATACTAATGAAAACACATTGATTTTTATCATTTGTATTGGAAACAACATTGTCATATGTCTTTTCTTGGATCTAAATAATACGAAACCTCGCTCTGTGATTTGAAGTTAAAATCCTCAAATATGGTTATATATTGACTTTTTTCACGTTTTTCATGTAGTTTGATATTACCTAAATATATTAATTTTTACCAATATTTCGATATTATTTCATGTAGTATAACGATATGTGATTTGGCCTTCAAATCTCAGAATTTCGCATAATATTGCATTTTAAGCAAGTTTTCTTGCATTTTGTTTCGTACGAAAAATCATCGAATTTAGCAATATTTTGACGTTTATCATCCCCTTTTCCTTTATGTGACTTGAACAAAATATCATCGAATTAGGCAATATTTTGCCGTTTTCCACGTTTTTGTGAATTTACAGTTTATGGGTATTAATTAATATATATACGATAAAAATTATGCAAACACATAATTGATTAGATAATAACCTTAAATACTTCATTTTCAATCATCTATTTGTTTCTCGTTAAAATACTGAGTAAGATATTGAAAAGGGGAGAAGTTCGGTTTTTATTGCATATATCGACTTTTCAGCCGGATTAGAGCGGTTTTACGTGTACATCTTCCCTCGGTAATATAAACGGAAAATCAGGAACATTTAAGTTAATTCTAATGATAACACATTGATTTTTATCATTTGTATTGGAAACAAATTGTCATATGTCTTTTCTTGGATCTAAATAATACGAAACCTCGCTCTGTGATTTGAAGTTAAAATCCTCAAATATGGTTAAATAGTGACTTTTTCACGTTTTTCATGTAGTTTGATACTACGTAAATATATTCATTTTAACCAATATTTCGATTCTATTTCATGTAGAATCACGATATGTGATTTGGCCGTCATATATCAGAATTTCGCAAAATATTGCATTTTAAGCAAGTTTTCTTGCATTTGGTTTCGTACGAAAAATCATCGAATTTAGCAATATTTTGACGTTTATCATCCCCTTTTCCTTTATGTGACTTAAACAAAATATCATCGAATTAGGCAATATTTTGCCGTTTTCCACGTTTTTGTGAATTTACAGTCTATGGGTATTAATTCATATATATACGATAAAAATGATGCAAACACATAATTGATTAGATAACAACCTTAAATACATCATTTTCAATCATCTATTTGTTTCTCGTTAAAATACTGAGTAAGATATTGAAAAGGGGAGAAGTTCGGTTTTTATTGCATATATCGACGTTTCAGCCGGATTAGAGCGGTTTTACGTGTACATCTTCCCTCGGTAATATAAACGGAAAATCAGGAACATTTTTGGTAATTCTAATGAAAACACATTGATTTTTATCATTTGTATTGGAAACAACATTGTCATATGTCTTTTCTTGGATCTAAATAATACGAAACCTCGCTCTATGATTTGAAGTTAAAATCCTCAAATATGGTTAAATAGTGACTTTTTTCACCTTTTTCATGTAGTTTAATACTACGTAAATATATTCATTTTAACCAATATTTCGATTCTATTTCATGTAGAATCACGATATGTGATTTGGCCGTCATATATCAGAATTTCGCCAAATATTGCATTTAAAGCAAGTTTTCTTGCATTTTGTTTCGTACGAAAAATCATCGAATTTAGCAATATTTTGACGTTTATCATCCCCTTTTCCTTTATGTGACTTAAACAAAATATCATCGAATTAGGCAATATTTTGCCGTTTTCCACGTTTTTGTGAATTTACAGTCTATGGGTATTAATTCATATATATACGATAAAAATGATGCAAACACATAATTGATTAGATAATAACCTTAAATACTTCATTTTCAATCATCTATTTGTTTCTCGTTAAAATACTGAGTAAGATATTGAAAAGGGGAGAAGTTCTGTTTTTATTGCATATATCGACGTTTCAGCCGGAATAGAGCGATTTTCGTGTACATCTTCCATCGGTAATATAAACGGAAAATCAGTAACATTTTAGTTAATACTAATGAAAACACATTGATTTTTATCATTTGTATTGGAAACAACATTGTCATATGTCTTTTCTTGGATCTAAATAATACGAAACCTCGCTCTGTGATTTGAAGTTTAAATCCTCAAATATGGTTATATATTGACTTTTTTCACGTTTTTCATGTAGTTTGATATTACCTAAATATATTAATTTTTACCAATATTTCGATACTATTTCATGTAGTATCACGATATGTGATTTGGCCTTCAAATCTCAGAATTTCGCATAATATTGCATTTTAAGCAAGTTTTCTTGCATTTTGTTTCGTACGAAAAATCATCGAATTTAGCAATATTTTGACGTTTATCATCCCCTTTTCCTTTATGTGATTTAAACAAAATATCATCGAATTAGGCAATATTTTGCCGTTTTTCCACGTTTTTGTGAATTTTCAGTCTATGGGTATTAATTCATATATATACGATAAAAATTATGCAAACACATAATTGATTAGATAATAACCTTAAATACTTCATTTTCAATCATCTATTTGTTTCTCGTTAAAATACTGAGTAAAATATTGAAAAGGGGAGAAGTTCGGTTTTTATTGCATATATCGACGTTTCAGCCGGATTAGAGCGGTTTTACGTGTACATCTTCCCTCGGTAATATAAACGGAAAATCAGGAACATTTTTGTTAATTCTAATGAAAACACATTGATTTTTATCATTTGTATTGGAAACAACATTGTCATATGTCTTTTCTTGGATCTAAATAATACGAAACCTCGCTCTATGATTTGAAGTTAAAATCCTCAAATATGGTTAAATAGTGACTTTTTTCACTTTTTTCATGTAGTTTAATACTACGTAAATATATTCATTTTAACCAATATTTCGATTCTATTTCATGTAGAATCACGATATGTGATTTGGCCGTCATATATCAGAATTTCGCAAAATATTGCATTTTAAGCAAGTTTTCTTGCATTTTGTTTCGTACGAAAAATCATCGAATTTAGCAATATTTTGACGTTTATCATCCCCTTTTCCTTTATGTGACTTAAACAAAATATCATCGAATTAGGCAATATTTTGCCGTTTTCCACGTTTTTGTGAATTTACAGTCTATGGGTATTAATTCATATATATACGATAAAAATGATGCAAACACATAATTGATTAGATAATAACCTTAAATACTTCATTTTCAATCATCTATTTGTTTCTCGTTAAAATACTGAGTAAGATATTGAAAAGGGGAGAAGGTCTGTTTTTTTTTTGCATATATCGACGTTTCAGCCGGAATAGAGCGATTTTCGTCTACATCTGCCATCGGTAATATAAACGGAAAATCAGTAACATTTTAGTTAATACTAATGAAAACACATTGATTTTTATCATTTGTATTGGAAACAACATTGTCATATGTCTTTTCTTGGATCTAAATAATACGAAACCTCGCTCTGTGATTTGAAGTTAAAATCCTCAAATATGGTTAAATAGTGACTTTTTCACGTTTTTCATGTAGTTTGATACTACGTAAATATATTCATTTTAACCAATATTTCGATTCTGTTTCATGTAGAATCACGATATGTGATTTGACCGTCAAATATCACAATTTCGCAAAATATTGCATTTGAAGCAAGTTTTCTTGCATTTTGTTTCGTACGAAAAATCATCGAATTTTGCAATATTTTGACGTTTATCATCCCCTTTTCCTTTATGTGACTTAAACAAAATATCATCGAATTAGGCAATATTTTGCCGTTTTCCACGTTTTTGTGAATTTACAGTCTATGGGTATTAATTCATATATATACGATAAAAATGATGCAAACACATAATTGATTAGATAACAACCTTAAATACATCATTTTCAATCATCTATTTGTTTCTCGTTAAAATACTGAGTAAGATATTGAAAAGGGGAGAAGTTCGGTTTTTATTGCATATATCGACGTTTCAGCCGGATTAGAGCGGTTTTACGTGTACATCTTCCCTCGGTAATATAAACGGAAAATCAGGAACATTTTTGGTAATTCTAATGAAAACACATTGATTTTTATCATTTGTATTGGAAACAACATTGTCATATGTCTTTTCTTGGATCTAAATAATACGAAACCTCGCTCTATGATTTGAAGTTAAAATCCTCAAATATGGTTAAATAGTGACTTTTTTCACCTTTTTCATGTAGTTTAATACTACGTAAATATATTCATTTTAACCAATATTTCGATTCTATTTCATGTAGAATCACGATATGTGATTTGGCCGTCATATATCAGAATTTCGCCAAATATTGCATTTAAAGTAAGTTTTCTTGCATTTTGTTTCGTACGAAAAATCATCGAATTTAGCAATATTTTGACGTTTATCATCCCCTTTTCCTTTATGTGACTTAAACAAAATATCATCGAATTAGGCAATATTTTGCCGTTTTCCACGTTTTTGTGAATTTACAGTCTATGGGTATTAATTCATATATATACGATAAAAATGATGCAAACACATAATTGATTAGATAATAACCTTAAATACTTCATTTTCAATCATCTATTTGTTTCTCGTTAAAATACTGAGTAAGATATTGAAAAGGGGAGAAGGTCTGTTTTTTTTTGCATATATCGACGTTTCAGCCGGAATAGAGCGATTTTCGTGTACATCTGCCATCGGTAATATAAACGGAAAATCAGTAACATTTTAGTTAATACTAATGAAAACACATTGATTTTTATCATTTGTATTGGAAACAACATTGTCATATGTCTTTTCTTGGATCTAAATAATGCGAAACCTCGCTCTGTGATTTGAAGTTAAAATCCTCAAATATGGTTAAATATTGACTTTTTTCACGTTTTTCATGTAGTTTGATATTACGTAAATATATTCATTTTTACCAATATTTCGATACTATTTCATGTAGTATCACGATATGTGATTTGGCCTTCAAATCTTAGAATTTCGCATAATATTGCATTTTAAGCAAGTTTTCTTGCATTTTGTTTCGTACGAAAAATCATCGAATTTAGCAATATTTTGACGTTTATCATCCCCTTTTCCTTTATGTGACTTGAACAAAATATCATCGAATTAGGCAATATTTTGCCGTTTTTCCACGTTTTTGTGAATTTACAGTCTATGGGTATTAATTCATATATATACGATAAAAATTATGCAAACACATAATTGATTAGATAATAACCTTAAATACTTCATTTTCAATCATCTATTTGTTTCTCGTTAAAATACTGAGTAAGATATTGAAAAGGGGAGAAGTTCGGTTTTTATTGCATATATCGACGTTTCAGCCAGAATAGAGCGATTTTCGTGTACATCTTCCCTCGTTAATATAAACGGAAAATCAGGAACATTTTAGTTAATTCTAATGATAACACATTGATTTTTATCATTTGTATTGGAAACAAATTGTCATATGTCTTTTCTTGGATCTAAATAATACAAAACCTCGCTCTGTGATTTGAAGTTAAAATCCTCAAATATGGTTAAATAGTGACTTTTTTACGTTTTTCATGTAGTTTGATACTACGTAAATATATTCATTTTAACCAATATTTCGATTCTATTTCATGTAGAATCACGATATGTGATTTGACCGTCAAATATCACAATTTCGCAAAATATTGCATTTGAAGCAAGTTTTCTTGCATTTTGTTTCGTACGAAAAATCATCGAATTTAGCAATATTTTGACGTTTATCATCCCCTCTTCCTTTATGTGACTTAAACAAAATATCATCGAATTAGGCAATATTTTGCCGTTTTCCACGTTTTTGTGAATTTACAGTCTATGGGTATAAATTCATATATATACGATAAAAATTATGCAAACACATAATTGATTAGATAATAACCTTAAATACTTCATTTTCAATCACCTATTTGTTTCTCGTTAAAATACTGAGTAAGATATTGAAAAGGGGAGAAGTTCGGTTTTTATTGCATATATCGACTTTTCAGCCGGATTAGAGCGGTTTTACGTGTACATCTTCCCTCGGTAATATAAACGGAAAATCAGGAACATTTTAGTTAATTCTAATGATAACACATTGATTTTTATCATTTGTATTGGAAACAACATTGTCATATGTCTTTTCTTGGATCTAAATAATACGAAACCTCGCTCTATGATTTGAAGTTAAAATCCTCAAATATGGTTAAATAGTGACTTTTTCACGTTTTTCATGTAGTTTGATACTACGTAAATATATTCATTTTAACCAATATTTCGATTCTATTTCATGTAGAATCACGATATGTGATTTGGCCGTCAAATATCAGAATTTCGCAAAATATTGCATTTTAAGCAAGTTTTCTTGCATTTTGTTTCGTACGAAAAATCATCGAATTTAGCAATATTTTGACGTTTATCATCCCCTTTTCCTTTATGTGACTTGAACAAAATATCATCGAATTAGGCAATATTTTGCCGTTTTTCCACGTTTTTGTGAATTTACAGTCTATGGGTATTAATTCATATATATACGATAAAAATTATGCAAACACATAATTGATTAGATAATAACCTTAAATACTTCATTTTCAATCATCTATTTGTTTCTCGTTAAAATACTGAGTAAGATATTGAAAAGGGGAGAAGTTCGGTTTTTATTGCATATATCGACGTTTCAGCCAGAATAGAGCGATTTTCGTGTACATCTTCCCTCGTTAATATAAACGGAAAATCAGGAACATTTTAGTTAATTCTAATGATAACACATTGATTTTTATCATTTGTATTGGAAACAAATTGTCATATGTCTTTTCTTGGATCTAAATAATACAAAACCTCGCTCTGTGATTTGAAGTTAAAATCCTCAAATATGGTTAAATAGTGACTTTTTTACGTTTTTCATGTAGTTTGATACTACGTAAATATATTCATTTTAACCAATATTTCGATTCTATTTCATGTAGAATCACGATATGTGATTTGACCGTCAAATATCACAATTTCGCAAAATATTGCATTTGAAGCAAGTTTTCTTGCATTTTGTTTCGTACGAAAAATCATCGAATTTAGCAATATTTTGACGTTTATCATCCCCTCTTCCTTTATGTGACTTAAACAAAATATCATCGAATTAGGCAATATTTTGCCGTTTTCCACGTTTTTGTGAATTTACAGTCTATGGGTATAAATTCATATATATACGATAAAAATTATGCAAACACATAATTGATTAGATAATAACCTTAAATACTTCATTTTCAATCATCTATTTGTTTCTCGTTAAAATACTGAGTAAGATATTGAAAAGGGGAGAAGTTCGGTTTTTATTGCATATATCGACTTTTCAGCCGGATTAGAGCGGTTTTACGTGTACATCTTCCCTCGGTAATATAAACGGAAAATCAGGAACATTTTAGTTAATTCTAATGATAACACATTGATTTTTATCATTTGTATTGGAAACAACATTGTCATATGTCTTTTCTTGGATCTAAATAATACGAAACCTCGCTCTGTGATTTGAAGTTAAAATCCTCAAATATGGTTAAATATTGACATTTTTCACGTTTTTCATGAAGTTTGATATTACGTAAATATATTCATTTTTACCAATATTTCGATACTATTTCATGTAGTATCACGATATGTGATTTGGCCTTCAAATCTTAGAATTTCGCATAATATTGCATTTTACGCAAGTTTTCTTGCATTTTGTTTCGTACGAAAAATCATCGAATTTAGCAATATTTTGACGTTTATCATCCCCTTTTCCTTTATGTGACTTGAACAAAATATCATCGAATTAGGCAATATTTTGCCGTTTTTCCACGTTTTTGTGAATTTACAGTCTATGGGTATTAATTCATATATATACGATAAAAATTATGCAAACACATAATTGATTAGATAATAACCTTAAATACTTCATTTTCAATCATCTATTTGTTTCTCGTTAAAATACTGAGTAAGATATTGAAAAGGGGAGAAGTTCGGTTTTTATTGCATATATCGACGTTTCAGCCAGAATAGAGCGATTTTCGTGTACATCTTCCCTCGGTAATATAAACGGAAAATCAGGAACATTTTAGTTAATTCTAATGATAACACATTGATTTTTATCATTTGTATTGGAAACAAATTGTCATATGTCTTTTCTTGGATGTAAATAACACGAAACCTTGCTCTGTGATTTGAAGTTAAAATCCTCAAATATGGTTAAATAGTGACTTTTTCACGTTTTTCATATAGTTTGATACTACGTAAATATATTCATTTTAACCAATATTTCGATTCTATTTCATGTAGAATCACGATATGTGATTTGACCGTCAAATATCACAATTTCGCAAAATATTGCATTTGAAGCAAGTTTTCTTGCATTTTGTTTCGTACGAAAAATCATCGAATTTAGCAATATTTTGACGTTTATCATCCCCTCTTCCTTTATGTGACTTAAACAAAATATCATCGAATTAGGCAATATTTTGCCGTTTTCCACGTTTTTGTGAATTTACAGTCTATGGGTATTAATTCATATATATACGATAAAAATGATGCAAACGCATAATTGATTAGATAATAACCTTAAATACTTCATTTTCAATCATCTATTTGTTTCTCGTTAAAACACTGAGTAAAATATTGAAAAGGGGAGAAGTTCGGTTTTTATTGCATATATCGACGTTTCAGCCGGATTAGAGCGGTTTTACGTGTACATCTTCCCTCGGTAATATAAACGGAAAATCAGGAACATTTTAGTTAATTCTAATGATAACACATTGATTTTTATCATTTGTATTGGAAACAAATTGTCATATGTCTTTTCTTGGATCTAAATAATACGAAACCTCGCTCTGTGATTTGAAGTTAAAATCCTCAAATATGGTTAAATAGTGACTTTTTCACGTTTTTCATGTAGTTTGATACTACGTAAATATATTCATTTTAACCAATATTTCGATTCTATTTCATGTAGAATCACGATATGTGATTTGGCCGTCATATATCAGAATTTCGCAAAATATTGCATTTTAAGCAAGTTTTCTTGCATTTTGTTTCGTACGAAAAATCATCGAATTTAGCAATATTTTGACGTTTATCATCCCCTTTTCCTTTATGTGACTTGAACAAAATATCATCGAATTAGGCAATATTTTGCCGTTTTCCACGTTTTTGTGAATTTACAGTCTATGGGTATAAATTCATATATATACGATAAAAATTATGCAAACACATAATTGATTAGATAATAACCTTAAATACTTCATTTTCAATCATCTATTTGTTTCTCGTTAAAATACTGAGTAAGATATTGAAAAGGGGAGAAGTTCGGTTTTTATTGCATATATCGACTTTTCAGCCGGATTAGAGCGGTTTTACGTGTACATCTTCCCTCGGTAATATAAACGGAAAATCAGGAACATTTTAGTTAATTCTAATGATAACACATTGATTTTTATCATTTGTATTGGAAACAACATTGTCATATGTCTTTTCTTGGATCTAAATAATACGAAACCTCGCTCTATGATTTGAAGTTAAAATCCTCAAATATGGTTAAATAGTGACTTTTTCACGTTTTTCATGTAGTTTGATACTACGTAAATATATTCATTTTAACCAATATTTCGATTCTATTTCATGTAGAATCACGATATGTGATTTGGCCGTCAAATATCAGAATTTCGCAAAATATTGCATTTTAAGCAAGTTTTCTTGCATTTTGTTTCGTACGAAAAATCATCGAATTTAGCAATATTTTGACGTTTATCATCCCCTTTTCCTTTATGTGACTTAAACAAAATATCATCGAATTAGGCAATATTTTGCCGTTTTCCACGTTTTTGTGAATTTACAGTCTATGGGTATTAATTCATATATATACGATAAAAATGATGCAAACACATAATTGATTAGATAATAACCTTAAATACTTCATTTTCAATCATCTATTCGTTTCTCGTTAAAATACTGAGTAAGATATTGAAAAGGGGAGAAGTTCTGTTTTTATTGCATATATCGGCGTTTCAGCCGGAATAGAGCGATTTTCGTGTACATCTTCCATCGGTAATATAAACGGAAAATCAGTAACATTTTAGTTAATACTAATGAAAACACATTGATTTTTATCATTTGTATTGGAAACAACATTGTCATATGTCTTTTCTTGGATCTAAATAATACGAAACCTCGCTCTGTGATTTGAAGTTAAAATCGTCAAATATGGTTATATATTGACTTTTTTCACGTTTTTCATGTAGTTTGATATTACGTAAATATATTCATTTTTACCAATATTTCGATACTATTTCATGTAGTATAACGATATGTGATTTGGCCTTCAAATCTCAGAATTTCGCATAATATTGCATTTTAAGCAAGTTTTCTTGCATTTGGTTTCGTACGAAAAATCATCGAATTTAGCAATATTTTGACGTTTATCATCCCCTTTTCCTTTATGTGACTTGAACAAAATATCATCGAATTAGGCAATATTTTGCCGTTTTCCACGTTTTTGTGAATTTACAGTCTATGGGTATTAATTAATATATATACGATAAAAATTATGCAAACACATAATTGATTAGATAATAACCTTAAATACTTCATTTTCAATCATCTATTTGTTTCTCGTTAAAATACTGAGTAAGATATTGAAAAGGGGAGAAGTTCGGTTTTTATTGCATATATCGACTTTTCAGCCGGATTAGAGCGGTTTTACGTGTACATCTTCCCTCGGTAATATAAACGGAAAATCAGGAACATTTTAGTTAATTCTAATGATAACACATTGATTTTTATCATTTGTATTGGAAACAAATTGTCATATGTCTTTTCTTGGATCTAAATAATACGAAACCTCGCTCTGTGATTTGAAGTTAAAATCCTCAAATATGGTTAAATAGTGACTTTTTCACGTTTTTCATGTAGTTTGATACTACGTAAATATATTCATTTTAACCAATATTTCGATTCTATTTCATGTAGAATCACGATATGTGATTTGGCCGTCATATATCAGAATTTCGCAAAATATTGCATTTTAAGCAAGTTTTCTTGCATTTTGTTTCGTACGAAAAATCATCGAATTTAGCAATATTTTGACGTTTATCATCCCCTTTTCCTTTATGTGACTTGAACAAAATATCATCGAATTAGGCAATATTTTGCCGTTTTCCACGTTTTTGTGAATTTACAGTCTATGGGTATAAATTCATATATATACGATAAAAATTATGCAAACACATAATTGATTAGATAATAACCTTAAATACTTCATTTTCAATCATCTATTTGTTTCTCGTTAAAATACTGAGTAAGATATTGAAAAGGGGAGAAGTTCGGTTTTTATTGCATATATCGACTTTTCAGCCGGATTAGAGCGGTTTTACGTGTACATCTTCCCTCGGTAATATAAACGGAAAATCAGGAACATTTTAGTTAATTCTAATGATAACACATTGATTTTTATCATTTGTATTGGAAACAACATTGTCATATGTCTTTTCTTGGATCTAAATAATACGAAACCTCGCTCTATGATTTGAAGTTAAAATCCTCAAATATGGTTAAATAGTGACTTTTTCACGTTTTTCATGTAGTTTGATACTACGTAAATATATTCATTTTAACCAATATTTCGATTCTATTTCATGTAGAATCACGATATGTGATTTGGCCGTCAAATATCAGAATTTCGCAAAATATTGCATTTTAAGCAAGTTTTCTTGCATTTTGTTTCGTACGAAAAATCATCGAATTTAGCAATATTTTGACGTTTATCATCCCCTTTTCCTTTATGTGACTTAAACAAAATATCATCGAATTAGGCAATATTTTGCCGTTTTCCACGTTTTTGTGAATTTACAGTCTATGGGTATTAATTCATATATATACGATAAAAATGATGCAAACACATAATTGATTAGATAATAACCTTAAATACTTCATTTTCAATCATCTATTCGTTTCTCGTTGAAATACTGAGTAAGATATTGAAAAGGGGAGAAGTTCTGTTTTTATTGCATATATCGACGTTTCAGCCGGAATAGAGCGATTTTCGTGTACATCTTCCATCGGTAATATAAACGGAAAATCAGTAACATTTTAGTTAATACTAATGAAAACACATTGATTTTTATCATTTGTATTGGAAACAACATTGTCATATGTCTTTTCTTGGATCTAAATAATACGAAACCTCGCTCTGTGATTTGAAGTTAAAATCGTCAAATATGGTTATATATTGACTTTTTTCACGTTTTTCATGTAGTTTGATATTACGTAAATATATTCATTTTTACCAATATTTCGATACTATTTCATGTAGTATAACGATATGTGATTTGGCCTTCAAATCTCAGAATTTCGCATAATATTGCATTTTAAGCAAGTTTTCTTGCATTTGGTTTCGTACGAAAAATCATCGAATTTAGCAATATTTTGACGTTTATCATCCCCTTTTCCTTTATGTGACTTGAACAAAATATCATCGAATTAGGCAATATTTTGCCGTTTTCCACGTTTTTGTGAATTTACAGTCTATGGGTATTAATTAATATATATACGATAAAAATTATGCAAACACATAATTGATTAGATAATAACCTTAAATACTTCATTTTCAATCATCTATTTGTTTCTCGTTAAAATACTGAGTAAGATATTGAAAAGGGGAGAAGTTCGGTTTTTATTGCATATATCGACTTTTCAGCCGGATTAGAGCGGTTTTACGTGTACATCTTCCCTCGGTAATATAAACGGAAAATCAGGAACATTTTAGTTAATTCTAATGATAACACATTGATTTTTATCATTTGTATTGGAAACAACATTGTCATATGTCTTTTCTTGGATCTAAATAATACGAAACCTCGCTCTGTGATTTGAAGTTAAAATCCTCAAATATGGTTAAATATTGACATTTTTCACGTTTTTCATGAAGTTTGATATTACGTAAATATATTCATTTTTACCAATATTTCGATACTATTTCATGTAGTATCACGATATGTGATTTGGCCTTCAAATCTTAGAATTTCGCATAATATTGCATTTTAAGCAAGTTTTCTTGCATTTTGTTTCGTACGAAAAATCATCGAATTTAGCAATATTTTGACGTTTATCATCCCCTTTTCCTTTATGTGACTTGAACAAAATATCATCGAATTAGGCAATATTTTGCCGTTTTTCCACGTTTTTGTGAATTTACAGTCTATGGGTATTAATTCATATATATACGATAAAAATTATGCAAACACATAATTGATTAGATAATAACCTTAAATACTTCATTTTCAATCATCTATTTGTTTCTCGTTAAAATACTGAGTAAGATATTGAAAAGGGGAGAAGTTCGGTTTTTATTGCATATATCGACGTTTCAGCCAGAATAGAGCGATTTTCGTGTACATCTTCCCTCGGTAATATAAACGGAAAATCAGGAACATTTTAGTTAATTCTAATGATAACACATTGATTTTTATCATTTGTATTGGAAACAAATTGTCATATGTCTTTTCTTGGATGTAAATAACACGAAACCTCGCTCTGTGATTTGAAGTTAAAATCCTCAAATATGGTTAAATAGTGACTTTTTCACGTTTTTCATATAGTTTGATACTACGTAAATATATTCATTTTAACCAATATTTCGATTCTATTTCATGTAGAATCACGATATGTGATTTGACCGTCAAATATCACAATTTCGCAAAATATTGCATTTGAAGCAAGTTTTCTTGCATTTTGTTTCGTACGAAAAATCATCGAATTTAGCAATATTTTGACGTTTATCATCCCCTCTTCCTTTATGTGACTTAAACAAAATATCATCGAATTAGGCAATATTTTGCCGTTTTCCACGTTTTTGTGAATTTACAGTCTATGGGTATTAATTCATATATATACGATAAAAATGATGCAAACGCATAATTGATTAGATAATAACCTTAAATACTTCATTTTCAATCATCTATTTGTTTCTCGTTAAAACACTGAGTAAAATATTGAAAAGGGGAGAAGTTCGGTTTTTATTGCATATATCGACGTTTCAGCCGGATTAGAGCGGTTTTACGTGTACATCTTCCCTCGGTAATATAAACGGAAAATCAGGAACATTTTAGTTAATTCTAATGATAACACATTGATTTTTATCATTTGTATTGGAAACAAATTGTCATATGTCTTTTCTTGGATCTAAATAATACGAAACCTCGCTCTGTGATTTGAAGTTAAAATCCTCAAATATGGTTAAATAGTGACTTTTTCACGTTTTTCATGTAGTTTGATACTACGTAAATATATTCATTTTAACCAATATTTCGATTCTATTTCATGTAGAATCACGATATGTGATTTGACCGTCAAATATCACAATTTCGCAAAATATTGCATTTGAAGCAAGTTTTCTTGCATTTTGTTTCGTACGAAAAATCATCGAATTTAGCAATATTTTGACGTTTATCATCCCCTCTTCCTTTATGTGACTTAAACAAAATATCATCGAATTAGGCAATATTTTGCCGTTTTCCACGTTTTTGTGAATTTACAGTCTATGGGTATAAATTCATATATATACGATAAAAATTATGCAAACACATAATTGATTAGATAATAACCTTAAATACTTCATTTTCAATCATCTATTTGTTTCTCGTTAAAATACTGAGTAAGATATTGAAAAGGGGAGAAGTTCGGTTTTTATTGCATATATCGACTTTTCAGCCGGATTAGAGCGGTTTTACGTGTACATCTTCCCTCGGTAATATAAACGGAAAATCAGGAACATTTTAGTTAATTCTAATGATAACACATTGATTTTTATCATTTGTATTGGAAACAACATTGTCATATGTCTTTTCTTGGATCTAAATAATACGAAACCTCGCTCTATGATTTGAAGTTAAAATCCTCAAATATGGTTAAATAGTGACTTTTTCACGTTTTTCATGTAGTTTGATACTACGTAAATATATTCATTTTAACCAATATTTCGATTCTATTTCATGTAGAATCACGATATGTGATTTGGCCGTCAAATATCAGAATTTCGCAAAATATTGCATTTTAAGCAAGTTTTCTTGCATTTTGTTTCGTACGAAAAATCATCGAATTTAGCAATATTTTGACGTTTATCATCCCCTTTTCCTTTATGTGACTTAAACAAAATATCATCGAATTAGGCAATATTTTGCCGTTTTCCACGTTTTTGTGAATTTACAGTCTATGGGTATTAATTCATATATATACGATAAAAATGATGCAAACACATAATTGATTAGATAATAACCTTAAATACTTCATTTTCAATCATCTATTCGTTTCTCGTTGAAATACTGAGTAAGATATTGAAAAGGGGAGAAGTTCTGTTTTTATTGCATATATCGACGTTTCAGCCGGAATAGAGCGATTTTCGTGTACATCTTCCATCGGTAATATAAACGGAAAATCAGTAACATTTTAGTTAATACTAATGAAAACACATTGATTTTTATCATTTGTATTGGAAACAACATTGTCATATGTCTTTTCTTGGATCTAAATAATACGAAACCTCGCTCTGTGATTTGAAGTTAAAATCGTCAAATATGGTTATATATTGACTTTTTTCACGTTTTTCATGTAGTTTGATATTACGTAAATATATTCATTTTTACCAATATTTCGATACTATTTCATGTAGTATAACGATATGTGATTTGGCCTTCAAATCTCAGAATTTCGCATAATATTGCATTTTAAGCAAGTTTTCTTGCATTTGGTTTCGTACGAAAAATCATCGAATTTAGCAATATTTTGACGTTTATCATCCCCTTTTCCTTTATGTGACTTGAACAAAATATCATCGAATTAGGCAATATTTTGCCGTTTTCCACGTTTTTGTGAATTTACAGTCTATGGGTATTAATTAATATATATACGATAAAAATTATGCAAACACATAATTGATTAGATAATAACCTTAAATACTTCATTTTCAATCATCTATTTGTTTCTCGTTAAAATACTGAGTAAGATATTGAAAAGGGGAGAAGTTCGGTTTTTATTGCATATATCGACTTTTCAGCCGGATTAGAGCGGTTTTACGTGTACATCTTCCCTCGGTAATATAAACGGAAAATCAGGAACATTTTAGTTAATTCTAATGATAACACATTGATTTTTATCATTTGTATTGGAAACAACATTGTCATATGTCTTTTCTTGGATCTAAATAATACGAAACCTCGCTCTGTGATTTGAAGTTAAAATCCTCAAATATGGTTAAATATTGACATTTTTCACGTTTTTCATGAAGTTTGATATTACGTAAATATATTCATTTTTACCAATATTTCGATACTATTTCATGTAGTATCACGATATGTGATTTGGCCTTCAAATCTTAGAATTTCGCATAATATTGCATTTTAAGCAAGTTTTCTTGCATTTTGTTTCGTACGAAAAATCATCGAATTTAGCAATATTTTGACGTTTATCATCCCCTTTTCCTTTATGTGACTTGAACAAAATATCATCGAATTAGGCAATATTTTGCCGTTTTTCCACGTTTTTGTGAATTTACAGTCTATGGGTATTAATTCATATATATACGATAAAAATTATGCAAACACATAATTGGTTAGATAATAACCTTAAATACTTCATTTTCAATCATCTATTTGTTTCTCGTTAAAATACTGAGTAAGATATTGAAAAGGGGAGAAGTTCGGTTTTTATTGCATATATCGACGTTTCAGCCAGAATAGAGCGATTTTCGTGTACATCTTCCCTCGGTAATATAAACGGAAAATCAGGAACATTTTAGTTAATTCTAATGATAACACATTGATTTTTATCATTTGTATTGGAAACAAATTGTCATATGTCTTTTCTTGGATGTAAATAACACGAAACCTCGCTCTGTGATTTGAAGTTAAAATCCTCAAATATGGTTAAATAGTGACTTTTTCACGTTTTTCATATAGTTTGATACTACGTAAATATATTCATTTTAACCAATATTTCGATTCTATTTCATGTAGAATCACGATATGTGATTTGACCGTCAAATATCACAATTTCGCAAAATATTGCATTTGAAGCAAGTTTTCTTGCATTTTGTTTCGTACGAAAAATCATCGAATTTAGCAATATTTTGACGTTTATCATCCCCTCTTCCTTTATGTGACTTAAACAAAATATCATCGAATTAGGCAATATTTTGCCGTTTTCCACGTTTTTGTGAATTTACAGTCTATGGGTATTAATTCATATATATACGATAAAAATGATGCAAACGCATAATTGATTAGATAATAACCTTAAATACTTCATTTTCAATCATCTATTTGTTTCTCGTTAAAACACTGAGTAAAATATTGAAAAGGGGAGAAGTTCGGTTTTTATTGCATATATCGACGTTTCAGCCGGATTAGAGCGGTTTTACGTGTACATCTTCCCTCGGTAATATAAACGGAAAATCAGGAACATTTTAGTTAATTCTAATGATAACACATTGATTTTTATCATTTGTATTGGAAACAAATTGTCATATGTCTTTTCTTGGATCTAAATAATACGAAACCTCGCTCTGTGATTTGAAGTTAAAATCCTCAAATATGGTTAAATAGTGACTTTTTCACGTTTTTCATGTAGTTTGATACTACGTAAATATATTCATTTTAACCAATATTTCGATTCTATTTCATGTAGAATCACGATATGTGATTTGGCCGTCATATATCAGAATTTCGCAAAATATTGCATTTTAAGCAAGTTTTCTTGCATTTTGTTTCGTACGAAAAATCATCGAATTTAGCAATATTTTGACGTTTATCATCCCCTTTTCCTTTATGTGACTTGAACAAAATATCATCGAATTAGGCAATATTTTGCCGTTTTCCACGTTTTTGTGAATTTACAGTCTATGGGTATAAATTCATATATATACGATAAAAATTATGCAAACACATAATTGATTAGATAATAACCTTAAATACTTCATTTTCAATCATCTATTTGTTTCTCGTTAAAATACTGAGTAAGATATTGAAAAGGGGAGAAGTTCGGTTTTTATTGCATATATCGACTTTTCAGCCGGATTAGAGCGGTTTTACGTGTACATCTTCCCTCGGTAATATAAACGGAAAATCAGGAACATTTTAGTTAATTCTAATGATAACACATTGATTTTTATCATTTGTATTGGAAACAACATTGTCATATGTCTTTTCTTGGATCTAAATAATACGAAACCTCGCTCTATGATTTGAAGTTAAAATCCTCAAATATGGTTAAATAGTGACTTTTTCACGTTTTTCATGTAGTTTGATACTACGTAAATATATTCATTTTAACCAATATTTCGATTCTATTTCATGTAGAATCACGATATGTGATTTGGCCGTCAAATATCAGAATTTCGCAAAATATTGCATTTTAAGCAAGTTTTCTTGCATTTTGTTTCGTACGAAAAATCATCGAATTTAGCAATATTTTGACGTTTATCATCCCCTTTTCCTTTATGTGACTTAAACAAAATATCATCGAATTAGGCAATATTTTGCCGTTTTCCACGTTTTTGTGAATTTACAGTCTATGGGTATTAATTCATATATATACGATAAAAATGATGCAAACACATAATTGATTAGATAATAACCTTAAATACTTCATTTTCAATCATCTATTCGTTTCTCGTTAAAATACTGAGTAAGATATTGAAAAGGGGAGAAGTTCTGTTTTTATTGCATATATCGGCGTTTCAGCCGGAATAGAGCGATTTTCGTGTACATCTTCCATCGGTAATATAAACGGAAAATCAGTAACATTTTAGTTAATACTAATGAAAACACATTGATTTTTATCATTTGTATTGGAAACAACATTGTCATATGTCTTTTCTTGGATCTAAATAATACGAAACCTCGCTCTGTGATTTGAAGTTAAAATCGTCAAATATGGTTATATATTGACTTTTTTCACGTTTTTCATGTAGTTTGATATTACGTAAATATATTCATTTTTACCAATATTTCGATACTATTTCATGTAGTATAACGATATGTGATTTGGCCTTCAAATCTCAGAATTTCGCATAATATTGCATTTTAAGCAAGTTTTCTTGCATTTGGTTTCGTACGAAAAATCATCGAATTTAGCAATATTTTGACGTTTATCATCCCCTTTTCCTTTATGTGACTTGAACAAAATATCATCGAATTAGGCAATATTTTGCCGTTTTCCACGTTTTTGTGAATTTACAGTCTATGGGTATTAATTAATATATATACGATAAAAATTATGCAAACACATAATTGATTAGATAATAACCTTAAATACTTCATTTTCAATCATCTATTTGTTTCTCGTTAAAATACTGAGTAAGATATTGAAAAGGGGAGAAGTTCGGTTTTTATTGCATATATCGACTTTTCAGCCGGATTAGAGCGGTTTTACGTGTACATCTTCCCTCGGTAATATAAACGGAAAATCAGGAACATTTTAGTTAATTCTAATGATAACACATTGATTTTTATCATTTGTATTGGAAACAAATTGTCATATGTCTTTTCTTGGATCTAAATAATACGAAACCTCGCTCTGTGATTTGAAGTTAAAATCCTCAAATATGGTTAAATAGTGACTTTTTCACGTTTTTCATGTAGTTTGATACTACGTAAATATATTCATTTTAACCAATATTTCGATTCTATTTCATGTAGAATCACGATATGTGATTTGGCCGTCATATATCAGAATTTCGCAAAATATTGCATTTTAAGCAAGTTTTCTTGCATTTTGTTTCGTACGAAAAATCATCGAATTTAGCAATATTTTGACGTTTATCATCCCCTTTTCCTTTATGTGACTTGAACAAAATATCATCGAATTAGGCAATATTTTGCCGTTTTCCACGTTTTTGTGAATTTACAGTCTATGGGTATAAATTCATATATATACGATAAAAATTATGCAAACACATAATTGATTAGATAATAACCTTAAATACTTCATTTTCAATCATCTATTTGTTTCTCGTTAAAATACTGAGTAAGATATTGAAAAGGGGAGAAGTTCGGTTTTTATTGCATATATCGACTTTTCAGCCGGATTAGAGCGGTTTTACGTGTACATCTTCCCTCGGTAATATAAACGGAAAATCAGGAACATTTTAGTTAATTCTAATGATAACACATTGATTTTTATCATTTGTATTGGAAACAACATTGTCATATGTCTTTTCTTGGATCTAAATAATACGAAACCTCGCTCTATGATTTGAAGTTAAAATCCTCAAATATGGTTAAATAGTGACTTTTTCACGTTTTTCATGTAGTTTGATACTACGTAAATATATTCATTTTAACCAATATTTCGATTCTATTTCATGTAGAATCACGATATGTGATTTGGCCGTCAAATATCAGAATTTCGCAAAATATTGCATTTTAAGCAAGTTTTCTTGCATTTTGTTTCGTACGAAAAATCATCGAATTTAGCAATATTTTGACGTTTATCATCCCCTTTTCCTTTATGTGACTTAAACAAAATATCATCGAATTAGGCAATATTTTGCCGTTTTCCACGTTTTTGTGAATTTACAGTCTATGGGTATTAATTCATATATATACGATAAAAATGATGCAAACACATAATTGATTAGATAATAACCTTAAATACTTCATTTTCAATCATCTATTCGTTTCTCGTTAAAATACTGAGTAAGATATTGAAAAGGGGAGAAGTTCTGTTTTTATTGCATATATCGACGTTTCAGCCGGAATAGAGCGATTTTCGTGTACATCTTCCATCGGTAATATAAACGGAAAATCAGTAACATTTTAGTTAATACTAATGAAAACACATTGATTTTTATCATTTGTATTGGAAACAACATTGTCATATGTCTTTTCTTGGATCTAAATAATACGAAACCTCGCTCTGTGATTTGAAGTTAAAATCGTCAAATATGGTTATATATTGACTTTTTTCACGTTTTTCATGTAGTTTGATATTACGTAAATATATTCATTTTTACCAATATTTCGATACTATTTCATGTAGTATAACGATATGTGATTTGGCCTTCAAATCTCAGAATTTCGCATAATATTGCATTTTAAGCAAGTTTTCTTGCATTTGGTTTCGTACGAAAAATCATCGAATTTAGCAATATTTTGACGTTTATCATCCCCTTTTCCTTTATGTGACTTGAACAAAATATCATCGAATTAGGCAATATTTTGCCGTTTTCCACGTTTTTGTGAATTTACAGTCTATGGGTATTAATTAATATATATACGATAAAAATTATGCAAACACATAATTGATTAGATAATAACCTTAAATACTTCATTTTCAATCATCTATTTGTTTCTCGTTAAAATACTGAGTAAGATGTTGAAAAGGGGAGAAGTTCGGTTTTTATTGCATATATCGACTTTTCAGCCGGATTAGAGCGGTTTTACGTGTACATCTTCCCTCGGTAATATAAACGGAAAATCAGGAACATTTTAGTTAATTCTAATGATAACACATTGATTTTTATCATTTGTATTGGAAACAACATTGTCATATGTCTTTTCTTGGATCTAAATAATACGAAACCTCGCTCTGTGATTTGAAGTTAAAATCCTCAAATATGGTTAAATATTGTTATTTTTCACGTTTTTCATGAAGTTTGATATTACGTAAATATATTCATTTTTACCAATATTTCGATACTATTTCATGTAGTATCACGATATGTGATTTGGCCTTCAAATCTTAGAATTTCGCATAATATTGCATTTTAAGCAAGTTTTCTTGCATTTTGTTTCGTACGAAAAATCATCGAATTTAGCAATATTTTGACGTTTATCATCCCCTTTTCCTTTATGTGACGAACAAAATATCTTCGAATTAGGCAATATTTTGCCGTTTTCCACGTTTTTGTGAATTTACAGTCTATGGGTATTAATTCATATATATACGATAAAAATTATGCAAACACATAATTGATTAGATAATAACCTTAAATACTTCATTTTCAATCATCTATTTGTTTCTCGTTAAAATACTGAGTAAGATATTGAAAAGGGGAGAAGTTCTGTTTTTATTGCATATATCGACGTTTCAGCCGGAATAGAGCGATTTTCGTGTACATCTTCCATCGGTAATATAAACGGAAAATCAGTAACATTTTAGTTAATACTAATGAAAACACATTGATTTTTATCATTTGTATTGGAAACAACATTGTCATATGTCTTTTCTTGGATCTAAATAATACGAAACCTCGCTCTGTGATTTGAAGTTAAAATCCTCAAATATGGTTATATATTGACTTTTTTCACGTTTTTCATGTAGTTTGATATTACCTAAATATATTAATTTTTACCAATATTTCGATATTATTTCATGTAGTATCACGATATGTGATTTGGCCTTCAAATCTCAGAATTTCGCATAATATTGCATTTTAAGCAAGTTTTCTTGCGTTTTGTTTCGTACGAAAAATCATCGAATTTAGCAATATTTTGACGTTTATCATCCCCTTTTCCTTTATGTGATTTAAACAAAATATCATCGAATTAGGCAATATTTTGCCGTTTTTCCACGTTTTTGTGAATTTTCAGTCTATGGGTATTAATTCATATATATACGATAAAAATTATGCAAACACATAATTGATTAGATAATAACCTTAAATACTTCATTTTCAATCATCTATTTGTTTCTCGTTAAAATACTGAGTAAAATATTGAAAAGGGGAGAAGTTCGGTTTTTATTGCATATTTCGACGTTTCAGCCGGATTAGAGCGGTTTTACGTGTACATCTTCCCTCGGTAATATAAACGGAAAATCAGGAACATTTTTGTTAATTCTAATGAAAACACATTGATTTTTATCATTTGTATTGGAAACAACATTGTCATATGTCTTTTCTTGGATCTAAATAATACGAAACCTCGCTCTATGATTTGAAGTTAAAATCCTCAAATATGGCTAAATAGTGACTTTTTTCACCTTTTTCATGTAGTTTAATACTACGTAAATATATTCATTTTAACCAATATTTCGATTCTATTTCATGTAGAATCACGATATGTGATTTGGCCGTCATATATCAGAATTTCGCAAAATATTGCATTTTAAGCAAGTTTTCTTGCATTTTGTTTCGTACGAAAAATCATCGAATTTAGCAATATTTTGACGTTTATCATCCCCTTTTCCTTTATGTGACTTGAACAAAATATCATCGAATTAGGCAATATTTTGCCGTTTTTCCACGTTTTTGTGAATTTACAGTCTATGGGTATTAATTCATATATATACGATAAAAATTATGCAAACACATAATTGATTAGATAATAACCTTAAATACTTCATTTTCAATCATCTATTTGTTTCTCGTTAAAATACTGAGTAAGATATTGAAAAGGGGAGAAGTTCGGTTTTTATTGCATATATCGACGTTTCAGCCAGAATAGAGCGATTTTCGTGTACATCTTCCCTCGGTAATATAAACGGAAAATCAGGAACATTTTAGTTAATTCTAATGATAACACATTGATTTTTATCATTTGTATTGGAAACAAATTGTCATATGTCTTTTCTTGGATGTAAATAACACGAAACCTCGCTCTGTGATTTGAAGTTAAAATCCTCAAATATGGTTAAATAGTGACTTTTTCACGTTTTTCATATAGTTTGATACTACGTAAATATATTCATTTTAACCAATATTTCGATTCTATTTCATGTAGAATCACGATATGTGATTTGACCGTCAAATATCACAATTTCGCAAAATATTGCATTTGAAGCAAGTTTTCTTGCATTTTGTTTCGTACGAAAAATCATCGAATTTAGCAATATTTTGACGTTTATCATCCCCTCTTCCTTTATGTGACTTAAACAAAATATCATCGAATTAGGCAATATTTTGCCGTTTTCCACGTTTTTGTGAATTTACAGTCTATGGGTATTAATTCATATATATACGATAAAAATGATGCAAACGCATAATTGATTAGATAATAACCTTAAATACTTCATTTTCAATCATCTATTTGTTTCTCGTTAAAACACTGAGTAAAATATTGAAAAGGGGAGAAGTTCGGTTTTTATTGCATATATCGACGTTTCAGCCGGATTAGAGCGGTTTTACGTGTACATCTTCCGTCGGTAATATAAACGGAAAATCAGGAACATTTTAGTTAATTCTAATGATAACACATTGATTTTTATCATTTGTATTGGAAACAAATTGTCATATGTCTTTTCTTGGATCTAAATAATACGAAACCTCGCTCTGTGATTTGAAGTTAAAATCCTCAAATATGGTTAAATAGTGACTTTTTCACGTTTTTCATGTAGTTTGATACTACGTAAATATATTCATTTTAACCAATATTTCGATTCTATTTCATGTAGAATCACGATATGTGATTTGGCCGTCATATATCAGAATTTCGCAAAATATTGCATTTTAAGCAAGTTTTCTTGCATTTTGTTTCGTACGAAAAATCATCGAATTTAGCAATATTTTGACGTTTATCATCCCCTTTTCCTTTATGTGACTTGAACAAAATATCATCGAATTAGGCAATATTTTGCCGTTTTCCACGTTTTTGTGAATTTACAGTCTATGGGTATAAATTCATATATATACGATAAAAATTATGCAAACACATAATTGATTAGATAATAACCTTAAATACTTCATTTTCAATCATCTATTTGTTTCTCGTTAAAATACTGAGTAAGATATTGAAAAGGGGAGAAGTTCGGTTTTTATTGCATATATCGACTTTTCAGCCGGATTAGAGCGGTTTTACGTGTACATCTTCCCTCGGTAATATAAACGGAAAATCAGGAACATTTTAGTTAATTCTAATGATAACACATTGATTTTTATCATTTGTATTGGAAACAACATTGTCATATGTCTTTTCTTGGATCTAAATAATACGAAACCTCGTTCTATGATTTGAAGTTAAAATCCTCAAATATGGTTAAATAGTGACTTTTTCACGTTTTTCATGTAGTTTGATACTACGTAAATATATTCATTTTAACCAATATTTCGATTCTATTTCATGTAGAATCACGATATGTGATTTCGCCGTCAAATATCAGAATTTCGCAAAATATTGCATTTTAAGCAAGTTTTCTTGCATTTTGTTTCGTACGAAAAATCATCGAATTTAGCAATATTTTGACGTTTATCATCCCCTTTTCCTTTATGTGACTTAAACAAAATATCATCGAATTAGGCAATATTTTGCCGTTTTCCACGTTTTTGTGAATTTACAGTCTATGGGTATTAATTCATATATATACGATAAAAATGATGCAAACACATAATTGATTAGATAATAACCTTAAATACTTCATTTTCAATCATCTATTCGTTTCTCGTTAAAATACTGAGTAAGATATTGAAAAGGGGAGAAGTTCTGTTTTTATTGCATATATCGGCGTTTCAGCCGGAATAGAGCGATTTTCGTGTACATCTTCCATCGGTAATATAAACGGAAAATCAGTAACATTTTAGTTAATACTAATGAAAACACATTGATTTTTATCATTTGTATTGGAAACAACATTGTCATATGTCTTTTCTTGGATCTAAATAATACGAAACCTCGCTCTGTGATTTGAAGTTAAAATCGTCAAATATGGTTATATATTGACTTTTTTCACGTTTTTCATGTAGTTTGATATTACGTAAATATATTCATTTTTACCAATATTTCGATACTATTTCATGTAGTATAACGATATGTGATTTGGCCTTCAAATCTCAGAATTTCGCATAATATTGCATTTTAAGCAAGTTTTCTTGCATTTGGTTTCGTACGAAAAATCATCGAATTTAGCAATATTTTGACGTTTATCATCCCCTTTTCCTTTATGTGACTTGAACAAAATATCATCGAATTAGGCAATATTTTGCCGTTTTCCACGTTTTTGTGAATTTACAGTCTATGGGTATTAATTAATATATATACGATAAAAATTATGCAAACACATAATTGATTAGATAATAACCTTAAATACTTCATTTTCAATCATCTATTTGTTTCTCGTTAAAATACTGAGTAAGATATTAAAAAGGGGAGAAGTTCGGTTTTTATTGCATATATCGACGTTTCAGCCGGATTAGAGCGGTTTTACGTGTAAATCTTCCCTCGGTAATATAAACGGAAAATCAGGAACATTTTTGTTAATTCTAATGAAAACACATTGATTTTTATCATTTGTATTGGAAACAACATTGTCATATGTCTTTTCTTGGATCTAAATAATACGAAACCTCGCTCCATGATTTGAAGTTAAAATCCTCAAATATGGTTAAATAGTGACTTTTTCACGTTTTTCATGTAGTTTGATACTACGTAAATATATTCATTTTAACCAATATTTCGATTCTATTTCATGTAGAATCACGATATGTGATTTGGCCGTCATATATCAGAATTTCGCAAAATATTGCATTTTAAGCAAGTTTTCTTGCATTTTGTTTCGTACGAAAAATCATCGAATTTAGCAATATTTTGACGTTTATCATCCCCTTTTCCTTTATGTGACTTGAACAAAATATCATCGAATTAGGCAATATTTTGCCGTTTTCCACGTTTTTGTGAATTTACAGTCTATGGGTATAAATTCATATATATACGATAAAAATTATGCAAACACATAATTGATTAGATAATAACCTTAAATACTTCATTTTCAATCATCTATTTGTTTCTCGTTAAAATACTGAGTAAGATATTGAAAAGGGGAGAAGTTCGGTTTTTATTGCATATATCGACTTTTCAGCCGGATTAGAGCGGTTTTACGTGTACATCTTCCCTCGGTAATATAAACGGAAAATCAGGAACATTTTAGTTAATTCTAATGATAACACATTGATTTTTATCATTTGTATTGGAAACAACATTGTCATATGTCTTTTCTTGGATCTAAATAATACGAAACCTCGTTCTATGATTTGAAGTTAAAATCCTCAAATATGGTTAAATAGTGACTTTTTCACGTTTTTCATGTAGTTTGATACTACGTAAATATATTCATTTTAACCAATATTTCGATTCTATTTCATGTAGAATCACGATATGTGATTTCGCCGTCAAATATCAGAATTTCGCAAAATATTGCATTTTAAGCAAGTTTTCTTGCATTTTGTTTCGTACGAAAAATCATCGAATTTAGCAATATTTTGACGTTTATCATCCCCTTTTCCTTTATGTGACTTAAACAAAATATCATCGAATTAGGCAATATTTTGCCGTTTTCCACGTTTTTGTGAATTTACAGTCTATGGGTATTAATTCATATATATACGATAAAAATGATGCAAACACATAATTGATTAGATAATAACCTTAAATACTTCATTTTCAATCATCTATTCGTTTCTCGTTAAAATACTGAGTAAGATATTGAAAAGGGGAGAAGTTCTGTTTTTATTGCATATATCGGCGTTTCAGCCGGAATAGAGCGATTTTCGTGTACATCTTCCATCGGTAATATAAACGGAAAATCAGTAACATTTTAGTTAATACTAATGAAAACACATTGATTTTTATCATTTGTATTGGAAACAACATTGTCATATGTCTTTTCTTGGATCTAAATAATACGAAACCTCGCTCTGTGATTTGAAGTTAAAATCGTCAAATATGGTTATATATTGACTTTTTTCACGTTTTTCATGTAGTTTGATATTACGTAAATATATTCATTTTTACCAATATTTCGATACTATTTCATGTAGTATAACGATATGTGATTTGGCCTTCAAATCTCAGAATTTCGCATAATATTGCATTTTAAGCAAGTTTTCTTGCATTTGGTTTCGTACGAAAAATCATCGAATTTAGCAATATTTTGACGTTTATCATCCCCTTTTCCTTTATGTGACTTGAACAAAATATCATCGAATTAGGCAATATTTTGCCGTTTTCCACGTTTTTGTGAATTTACAGTCTATGGGTATTAATTAATATATATACGATAAAAATTATGCAAACACATAATTGATTAGATAATAACCTTAAATACTTCATTTTCAATCATCTATTTGTTTCTCGTTAAAATACTGAGTAAGATATTAAAAAGGGGAGAAGTTCGGTTTTTATTGCATATATCGACTTTTCAGCCGGATTAGAGCGGTTTTACGTGTACATCTTCCCTCGGTAATATAAACGGAAAATCAGGAACATTTTAGTTAATTCTAATGATAACACATTGATTTTTATCATTTGTATTGGAAACAAATTGTCATATGTCTTTTCTTGGATCTAAATAATACGAAACCTCGCTCTGTGATTTGAAGTTAAAATCCTCAAATATGGTTAAATAGTGACTTTTTCACGTTTTTCATGTAGTTTGATACTACGTAAATATATTCATTTTAACCAATATTTCGATTCTATTTCATGTAGAATCACGATATGTGATTTGGCCGTCATATATCAGAATTTCGCAAAATATTGCATTTTAAGCAAGTTTTCTTGCATTTTGTTTCGTACGAAAAATCATCGAATTTAGCAATATTTTGACGTTTATCATCCCCTTTTCCTTTATGTGACTTGAACAAAATATCATCGAATTAGGCAATATTTTGCCGTTTTCCACGTTTTTGTGAATTTACAGTCTATGGGTATTAATTCATATATATACGATAAAAATGATGCAAACACATAATTGATTAGATAATAACCTTAAATACTTCATTTTCAATCATCTATTCGTTTCTCGTTAAAATACTGAGTAAGATATTGAAAAGGGGAGAAGTTCTGTTTTTATTGCATATATCGACGTTTCAGCCGGAATAGAGCGATTTTCGTGTACATCTTCCATCGGTAATATAAACGGAAAATCAGTAACATTTTAGTTAATACTAATGAAAACACATTGATTTTTATCATTTGTATTGGAAACAACATTGTCATATGTCTTTTCTTGGATCTAAATAATACGAAACCTCGCTCTGTGATTTGAAGTTAAAATCGTCAAATATGGTTATATATTGACTTTTTTCACGTTTTTCATGTAGTTTGATATTACGTAAATATATTCATTTTTACCAATATTTCGATACTATTTCATGTAGTATAACGATATGTGATTTGGCCTTCAAATCTCAGAATTTCGCATAATATTGCATTTTAAGCAAGTTTTCTTGCATTTGGTTTCGTACGAAAAATCATCAAATTTAGCAATATTTTGACGTTTATCATCCCCTTTTCCTTTATGTGACTTGAACAAAATATCATCGAATTAGGCAATATTTTGCCGTTTTCCACGTTTTTGTGAATTTACAGTCTATGGGTATTAATTAATATATATACGATAAAAATTATGCAAACACATAATTGATTAGATAATAACCTTAAATACTTCATTTTCAATCATCTATTTGTTTCTCGTTAAAATACTGAGTAAGATATTGAAAAGGGGAGAAGTTCGGTTTTTATTGCATATATCGACTTTTCAGCCGGATTAGAGCGGTTTTACGTGTACATCTTCCCTCGGTAATATAAACGGAAAATCAGGAACATTTTAGTTAATTCTAATGATAACACATTGATTTTTATCATTTGTATTGGAAACAACATTGTCATATGTCTTTTCTTGGATCTAAATAATACGAAACCTCGCTCTGTGATTTGAAGTTAAAATCCTCAAATATGGTTAAATATTGTTATTTTTCACGTTTTTCATGAAGTTTGATATTACGTAAATATATTCATTTTTACCAATATTTCGATACTATTTCATGTAGTATCACGATATGTGATTTGGCCTTCAAATCTTAGAATTTCGCATAATATTGCATTTTAAGCAAGTTTTCTTGCATTTTGTTTCGTACGAAAAATCATCGAATTTAGCAATATTTTGACGTTTATCATCCCCTTTTCCTTTATGTGATTTAAACAAAATATCATCGAATTAGGCAATATTTTGCCGTTTTTCCACGTTTTTGTGAATTTTCAGTCTATGGGTATTAATTCATATATATACGATAAAAATTATGCAAACACATAATTGATTAGATAATAACCTTAAATACTTCATTTTCAATCATCTATTTGTTTCTCGTTAAAATACTGAGTAAAATATTGAAAAGGGGAGAAGTTCGGTTTTTATTGCATATATCGACGTTTCAGCCGGATTAGAGCGGTTTTACGTGTACATCTTCCCTCGGTAATATAAACGGAAAATCAGGAACATTTTTGTTAATTCTAATGAAAACACATTGATTTTTATCATTTGTATTGGAAACAACATTGTCATATGTCTTTTCTTGGATCTAAATAATACGAAACCTCGCTCTATGATTTGAAGTTAAAATCCTCAAATATGGCTAAATAGTGACTTTTTTCACCTTTTTCATGTAGTTTAATACTACGTAAATATATTCATTTTAACCAATATTTCGATTCTATTTCATGTAGAATCACGATATGTGATTTGGCCGTCATATATCAGAATTTCGCAAAATATTGCATTTTAAGCAAGTTTTCTTGCATTTTGTTTCGTACGAAAAATCATCGAATTTAGCAATATTTTGACGTTTATCATCCCCTTTTCCTTTATGTGACTTAAACAAAATATCATCGAATTAGGCAATATTTTGCCGTTTTCCACGTTTTTGTGAATTTACAGTCTATGGGTATTAATTCATATATATACGATAAAAATGATGCAAACACATAATTGATTAGATAATAACCTTAAATACTTCATTTTCAATCATCTATTTGTTTCTCGTTAAAATACTGAGTAAGATATTGAAAAGGGGAGAAGGTCTGTTTTTTTTTGCATATATCGACGTTTCAGCCGGAATAGAGCGATTTTCGTGTACATCTGCCATCGGTAATATAAACGGAAAATCAGTAACATTTTAGTTAATACTAATGAAAACACATTGATTTTTATCATTTGTATTGGAAACAACATTGTCATATGTCTTTTCTTGGATCTAAATAATACGAAACCTCGCTCTGTGATTTGAAGTTAAAATCCTCAAATATGGTTAAATAGTGACTTTTTCACGTTTTTCATGTAGTTTGATACTACGTAAATATATTCATTTTAACCAATATTTCGATTCTGTTTCATGTAGAATCACGATATGTGATTTGACCGTCAAATATCACAATTTCGCAAAATATTGCATTTGAAGCAAGTTTTCTTGCATTTTGTTTCGTACGAAAAATCATCGAATTTTGCAATATTTTGACGTTTATCATCCCCTTTTCCTTTATGTGACTTAAACAAAATATCATCGAATTAGGCAATATTTTGCCGTTTTCCACGTTTTTGTGAATTTACAGTCTATGGGTATTAATTCATATATATACGATAAAAATGATGCAAACGCATAATTGATTAGATAATAACCTTAAATACTTCATTTTCAATCATCTATTTGTTTCTCGTTAAAACACTGAGTAAAATATTGAAAAGGGGAGAAGTTCGGTTTTTATTGCATATATCGACGTTTCAGCCGGATTAGAGCGGTTTTACGTGTACATCTTCCCTCGGTAATATAAACGGAAAATCAGGAACATTTTAGTTAATTCTAATGATAACACATTGATTTTTATCATTTGTATTTGAAACAAATTGTCATATGTCTTTTCTTGGATCTAAATAATACGAAACCTCGCTCTGTGATTTGAAATTAAAATCCTCAAATATGGTTAAATAGTGACTTTTTCACGTTTTTCATGTAGTTTGATACTACGTAAATATATTCATTTTAACCAATATTTCGATTCTATTTCATGTAGAATCACGATATGTGATTTGGCCGTCATATATCAGAATTTCGCAAAATATTGCATTTTAAGCAAGTTTTCTTGCATTTGGTTTCGTACGAAAAATCATCGAATTTAGCAATATTTTGACGTTTATCATCCCCTTTTCCTTTATGTGACTTAAACAAAATATCATCGAATTAGGCAATATTTTGCCGTTTTCCACGTTTTTGTGAATTTACAGTCTATGGGTATTAATTCATATATATACGATAAAAATGATGCAAACACATAATTGATTAGATAACAACCTTAAATACATCATTTTCAATCATCTATTTGTTTCTCGTTAAAATACTGAGTAAGATATTGAAAAGGGGAGAAGTTCGGTTTTTATTGCATATATCGACGTTTCAGCCGGATTAGAGCGGTTTTACGTGTACATCTTCCCTCGGTAATATAAACGGAAAATCAGGAACATTTTTGGTAATTCTAATGAAAACACATTGATTTTTATCATTTGTATTGGAAACAACATTGTCATATGTCTTTTCTTGGATCTAAATAATACGAAACCTCGCTCTATGATTTGAAGTTAAAATCCTCAAATATGGTTAAATAGTGACTTTTTTCACCTTTTTCATGTAGTTTAATACTACGTAAATATATTCATTTTAACCAATATTTCGATTCTATTTCATGTAGAATCACGATATGTGATTTGGCCGTCATATATCAGAATTTCGCCAAATATTGCATTTAAAGCAAGTTTTCTTGCATTTTGTTTCGTACGAAAAATCATCGAATTTAGCAATATTTTGACGTTTATCATCCCCTTTTCCTTTATGTGACTTAAACAAAATATCATCGAATTAGGCAATATTTTGCCGTTTTCCACGTTTTTGTGAATTTACAGTCTATGGGTATTAATTCATATATATACGATAAAAATGATGCAAACACATAATTGATTAGATAATAACCTTAAATACTTCATTTTCAATCATCTATTTGTTTCTCGTTAAAATACTGAGTAAGATATTGAAAAGGGGAGAAGTTCTGTTTTTATTGCATATATCGACGTTTCAGCCGGAATAGAGCGATTTTCGTGTACATCTTCCATCGGTAATATAAACGGAAAATCAGTAACATTTTAGTTAATACTAATGAAAACACATTGATTTTTATCATTTGTATTGGAAACAACATTGTCATATGTCTTTTCTTGGATCTAAATAATACGAAACCTCGCTCTGTGATTTGAAGTTTAAATCCTCAAATATGGTTATATATTGACTTTTTTCACGTTTTTCATGTAGTTTGATATTACCTAAATATATTAATTTTTACCAATATTTCGATACTATTTCATGTAGTATCACGATATGTGATTTGGCCTTCAAATCTCAGAATTTCGCATAATATTGCATTTTAAGCAAGTTTTCTTGCATTTTGTTTCGTACGAAAAATCATCGAATTTAGCAATATTTTGACGTTTATCATCCCCTTTTCCTTTATGTGATTTAAACAAAATATCATCGAATTAGGCAATATTTTGCCGTTTTTCCACGTTTTTGTGAATTTTCAGTCTATGGGTATTAATTCATATATATACGATAAAAATTATGCAAACACATAATTGATTAGATAATAACCTTAAATACTTCATTTTCAATCATCTATTTGTTTCTCGTTAAAATACTGAGTAAGATATTGAAAAGGGGAGAAGTTCGGTTTTTATTGCATATATCGACTTTTCAGCCGGATTAGAGCGGTTTTACGTGTACATCTTCCCTCGGTAATATAAACGGAAAATCAGGAACATTTTAGTTAATTCTAATGATAACACATTGATTTTTATCATTTGTATTGGAAACAACATTGTCATATGTCTTTTCTTGGATCTAAATAATACGAAACCTCGCTCTGTGATTTGAAGTTAAAATCCTCAAATATGGTTAAATATTGTTATTTTTCACGTTTTTCATGAAGTTTGATATTACGTAAATATATTCATTTTTACCAATATTTCGATACTATTTCATGTAGTATCACGATATGTGATTTGGCCTTCAAATCTTAGAATTTCGCATAATATTGCATTTTAAGCAAGTTTTCTTGCATTTTGTTTCGTACGAAAAATCATCGAATTTAGCAATATTTTGACGTTTATCATCCCCTTTTCCTTTATGTGATTTAAACAAAATATCATCGAATTAGGCAATATTTTGCCGTTTTTCCACGTTTTTGTGAATTTTCAGTCTATGGGTATTAATTCATATATATACGATAAAAATTATGCAAACACATAATTGATTAGATAATAACCTTAAATACTTCATTTTCAATCATCTATTTGTTTCTCGTTAAAATACTGAGTAAAATATTGAAAAGGGGAGAAGTTCGGTTTTTATTGCATATATCGACGTTTCAGCCGGATTAGAGCGGTTTTACGTGTACATCTTCCCTCGGTAATATAAACGGAAAATCAGGAACATTTTTGTTAATTCTAATGAAAACACATTGATTTTTATCATTTGTATTGGAAACAACATTGTCATATGTCTTTTCTTGGATCTAAATAATACGAAACCTCGCTCTATGATTTGAAGTTAAAATCCTCAAATATGGCTAAATAGTGACTTTTTTCACCTTTTTCATGTAGTTTAATACTACGTAAATATATTCATTTTAACCAATATTTCGATTCTATTTCATGTAGAATCACGATATGTGATTTGGCCGTCATATATCAGAATTTCGCAAAATATTGCATTTTAAGCAAGTTTTCTTGCATTTTGTTTCGTACGAAAAATCATCGAATTTAGCAATATTTTGACGTTTATCATCCCCTTTTCCTTTATGTGACTTAAACAAAATATCATCGAATTAGGCAATATTTTGCCGTTTTCCACGTTTTTGTGAATTTACAGTCTATGGGTATTAATTCATATATATACGATAAAAATGATGCAAACACATAATTGATTAGATAATAACCTTAAATACTTCATTTTCAATCATCTATTTGTTTCTCGTTAAAATACTGAGTAAGATATTGAAAAGGGGAGAAGGTCTGTTTTTTTTTGCATATATCGACGTTTCAGCCGGAATAGAGCGATTTTCGTGTACATCTGCCATCGGTAATATAAACGGAAAATCAGTAACATTTTAGTTAATACTAATGAAAACACATTGATTTTTATCATTTGTATTGGAAACAACATTGTCATATGTCTTTTCTTGGATCTAAATAATACGAAACCTCGCTCTGTGATTTGAAGTTAAAATCCTCAAATATGGTTAAATAGTGACTTTTTCACGTTTTTCATGTAGTTTGATACTACGTAAATATATTCATTTTAACCAATATTTCGATTCTGTTTCATGTAGAATCACGATATGTGATTTGACCGTCAAATATCACAATTTCGCAAAATATTGCATTTGAAGCAAGTTTTCTTGCATTTTGTTTCGTACGAAAAATCATCGAATTTTGCAATATTTTGACGTTTATCATCCCCTTTTCCTTTATGTGACTTAAACAAAATATCATCGAATTAGGCAATATTTTGCCGTTTTCCACGTTTTTGTGAATTTACAGTCTATGGGTATTAATTCATATATATACGATAAAAATGATGCAAACGCATAATTGATTAGATAATAACCTTAAATACTTCATTTTCAATCATCTATTTGTTTCTCGTTAAAACACTGAGTAAAATATTGAAAAGGGGAGAAGTTCGGTTTTTATTGCATATATCGACGTTTCAGCCGGATTAGAGCGGTTTTACGTGTACATCTTCCCTCGGTAATATAAACGGAAAATCAGGAACATTTTAGTTAATTCTAATGATAACACATTGATTTTTATCATTTGTATTTGAAACAAATTGTCATATGTCTTTTCTTGGATCTAAATAATACGAAACCTCGCTCTGTGATTTGAAATTAAAATCCTCAAATATGGTTAAATAGTGACTTTTTCACGTTTTTCATGTAGTTTGATACTACGTAAATATATTCATTTTAACCAATATTTCGATTCTATTTCATGTAGAATCACGATATGTGATTTGGCCGTCATATATCAGAATTTCGCAAAATATTGCATTTTAAGCAAGTTTTCTTGCATTTGGTTTCGTACGAAAAATCATCGAATTTAGCAATATTTTGACGTTTATCATCCCCTTTTCCTTTATGTGACTTAAACAAAATATCATCGAATTAGGCAATATTTTGCCGTTTTCCACGTTTTTGTGAATTTACAGTCTATGGGTATTAATTCATATATATACGATAAAAATGATGCAAACACATAATTGATTAGATAACAACCTTAAATACATCATTTTCAATCATCTATTTGTTTCTCGTTAAAATACTGAGTAAGATATTGAAAAGGGGAGAAGTTCGGTTTTTATTGCATATATCGACGTTTCAGCCGGATTAGAGCGGTTTTACGTGTACATCTTCCCTCGGTAATATAAACGGAAAATCAGGAACATTTTTGGTAATTCTAATGAAAACACATTGATTTTTATCATTTGTATTGGAAACAACATTGTCATATGTCTTTTCTTGGATCTAAATAATACGAAACCTCGCTCTATGATTTGAAGTTAAAATCCTCAAATATGGTTAAATAGTGACTTTTTTCACCTTTTTCATGTAGTTTAATACTACGTAAATATATTCATTTTAACCAATATTTCGATTCTATTTCATGTAGAATCACGATATGTGATTTGGCCGTCATATATCAGAATTTCGCCAAATATTGCATTTAAAGCAAGTTTTCTTGCATTTTGTTTCGTACGAAAAATCATCGAATTTAGCAATATTTTGACGTTTATCATCCCCTTTTCCTTTATGTGACTTAAACAAAATATCATCGAATTAGGCAATATTTTGCCGTTTTCCACGTTTTTGTGAATTTACAGTCTATGGGTATTAATTCATATATATACGATAAAAATGATGCAAACACATAATTGATTAGATAATAACCTTAAATACTTCATTTTCAATCATCTATTTGTTTCTCGTTAAAATACTGAGTAAGATATTGAAAAGGGGAGAAGTTCTGTTTTTATTGCATATATCGACGTTTCAGCCGGAATAGAGCGATTTTCGTGTACATCTTCCATCGGTAATATAAACGGAAAATCAGTAACATTTTAGTTAATACTAATGAAAACACATTGATTTTTATCATTTGTATTGGAAACAACATTGTCATATGTCTTTTCTTGGATCTAAATAATACGAAACCTCGCTCTGTGATTTGAAGTTAAAATCCTCAAATATGGTTATATATTGACTTTTTTCACGTTTTTCATGTAGTTTGATATTACCTAAATATATTAATTTTTACCAATATTTCGATACTATTTCATGTAGTATCACGATATGTGATTTGGCCCTCAAATCTCAGAATTTCGCATAATATTGCATTTTAAGCAAGTTTTCTTGCATTTTGTTTCGTACGAAAAATCATCAAATTTAGCAATATTTTGACGTTTATCATCCCCTTTTCCTTTATGTGATTTAAACAAAATATCATCGAATTAGGCAATATTTTTCCGTTTTTCCACGTTTTTGTGAATTTTCAGTCTATGGGTATTAATTCATATATATACGATAAAAATTATGCAAACACATAATTGATTAGATAATAACCTTAAATACTTCATTTTCAATCATCTATTTGTTTCTCGTTAAAATACTGAGTAAAATATTGAAAAGGGGAGAAGTTCGGTTTTTATTGCATATATCGACGTTTCAGCCGGATTAGAGCGGTTTTACGTGTAAATCTTCCCTCGGTAATATAAACGGAAAATCAGGAACATTTTTGTTAATTCTAATGAAAACACATTGATTTTTATCATTTGTATTGGAAACAACATTGTCATATGTCTTTTCTTGGATCTAAATAATACGAAACCTCGCTCTATGATTTGAAGTTAAAATCCTCAAATATGGTTAAATAGTGACTTTTTTCACTTTTTTCATGAAGTTTAATACTACGTAAATATATTCATTTTAACCAATATTTCGATTCTATTTCATGTAGAATCACGATATGTGATTTGGCCGTCATATATCAGAATTTCGCAAAATATTGCATTTTAAGCAAGTTTTCTTGCATTTTGTTTCGTACGAAAAATCATCGAATTTAGCAATATTTTGACGTTTATCATCCCCTTTTCCTTTATGTGACTTAAACAAAATATCATCGAATTAGGCAATATTTTGCCGTTTTCCACGTTTTTGTGAATTTACAGTCTATGGGTATTAATTCATATATATACGATAAAAATGATGCAAACGCATAATTGATTAGATAATAACCTTAAATACTTCATTTTCAATCATCTATTTGTTTCTCGTTAAAACACTGAGTAAAATATTGAAAAGGGGAGAAGTTCGGTTTTTATTGCATATATCGACGTTTCAGCCGGATTAGAGCGGTTTTACGTGTACATCTTCCCTCGGTAATATAAACGGAAAATCAGGAACATTTTAGTTAATTCTAATGATAACACATTGATTTTTATCATTTGTATTGGAAACAAATTGTCATATGTCTTTTCTTGGATCTAAATAATACGAAACCTCGCTCTGTGATTTGAAGTTAAAATCCTCAAATATGGTTAAATAGTGACTTTTTCACGTTTTTCATGTAGTTTGATACTACGTAAATATATTAATTTTAACCAATATTTCGATTCTATTTCATGTAGAATCACGATATGTGATTTGGCCGTCATATATCAGAATTTCGCAAAATATTGCATTTTAAGCAAGTTTTCTTGCATTTGGTTTCGTACGAAAAATCATCGAATTTAGCAATATTTTGACGTTTATCATCCCCTTTTCCTTTATGTGACTTAAACAAAATATCATCGAATTAGGCAATATTTTGCCGTTTTCCACGTTTTTGTGAATTTACAGTCTATGGGTATTAATTCATATATATACGATAAAAATGATGCAAACACATAATTGATTAGATAACAACCTTAAATACATCATTTTCAATCATCTATTTGTTTCTCGTTAAAATACTGAGTAAGATATTGAAAAGGGGAGAAGTTCGGTTTTTATTGCATATATCGACGTTTCAGCCGGATTAGAGCGGTTTTACGTGTACATCTTCCCTCGGTAATATAAACGGAAAATCAGGAACATTTTTGGTAATTCTAATGAAAACACATTGATTTTTATCATTTGTATTGGAAACAACATTGTCATATGTCTTTTCTTGGATCTAAATAATACGAAACCTCGCTCTATGATTTGAAGTTAAAATCCTCAAATATGGTTAAATAGTGACTTTTTTCACCTTTTTCATGTAGTTTAATACTACGTAAATATATTAATTTTAACCAATATTTCGATTCTATTTCATGTAGAATCACGATATGTGATTTGGCCGTCATATATCAGAATTTCGCCAAATATTGCATTTAAAGCAAGTTTTCTTGCATTTTGTTTCGTACGAAAAATCATCGAATTTAGCAATATTTTGACGTTTATCATCCCCTTTTCCTTTATGTGACTTAAACAAAATATCATCGAATTAGGCAATATTTTGCCGTTTTCCACGTTTTTGTGAATTTACAGTCTATGGGTATTAATTCATATATATACGATAAAAATGATGCAAACACATAATTGATTAGATAATAACCTTAAATACTTCATTTTCAATCATCTATTTGTTTCTCGTTAAAATACTGAGTAAGATATTGAAAAGGGGAGAAGGTCTGTTTTTTTTTTTGCATATATCGACGTTTCAGCCGGAATAGAGCGATTTTCGTGTACATCTGCCATCGGTAATATAAACGGAAAATCAGTAACATTTTAGTTAATACTAATGAAAACACATTGATTTTTATCATTTGTATTGGAAACAACATTGTCATATGTCTTTTCTTGGATCTAAATAATACGAAACCTCGCTCTGTGATTTGAAGTTAAAATCCTCAAATATGGTTAAATATTGACTTTTTTCACGTTTTTCATGTAGTTTGATATTACGTAAATATATTCATTTTTACCAATATTTCGATACTATTTCATGTAGTATCACGATATGTGATTTGGCCTTCAAATCTTAGAATTTCGCATAATATTGCATTTTAAGCAAGTTTTCTTGCATTTTGTTTCGTACGAAAAATCATCGAATTTAGCAATATTTTGACGTTTATCATCCCCTTTTCCTTTATGTGACTTAAACAAAATATCATCGAATTAGGCAATATTTTGCCGTTTTTCCACGTTTTTGTGAATTTACAGTCTATGGGTATTAATTCATATATATACGATAAAAATGATGCAAACGCATAATTGATTAGATAATAACCTTAAATACTTCATTTTCAATCATCTATTTGTTTCTCGTTAAAACACTGAGTAAAATATTGAAAAGGGGAGAAGTTCGGTTTTTATTGCATATATCGACGTTTCAGCCGGATTAGAGCGGTTTTACGTGTACATCTTCCCTCGGTAATATAAACGGAAAATCAGGAACATTTTAGTTAATTCTAATGATAACACATTGATTTTTATCATTTGTATTGGAAACAAATTGTCATATGTCTTTTCTTGGATCTAAATAATACGAAACCTCGCTCTGTGATTTGAAGTTAAAATCCTCAAATATGGTTAAATAGTGACTTTTTCACGTTTTTCATGTAGTTTGATACTACGTAAATATATTCATTTTAACCAATATTTCGATTCTATTTCATGTAGAATCACGATATGTGATTTGGCCGTCATATATCAGAATTTCGCAAAATATTGCATTTTAAGCAAGTTTTCTTGCATTTTGTTTCGTACGAAAAATCATCGAATTTAGCAATATTTTGACGTTTATCATCCCCTTTTCCTTTATGTGACTTGAACAAAATATCATCGAATTAGGCAATATTTTGCCGTTTTCCACGTTTTTGTGAATTTACAGTCTATGGGTATAAATTCATATATATACGATAAAAATTATGCAAACACATAATTGATTAGATAATAACCTTAAATACTTCATTTTCAATCATCTATTTGTTTCTCGTTAAAATACTGAGTAAGATATTGAAAAGGGGAGAAGTTCGGTTTTTATTGCATATATCGACTTTTCAGCCGGATTAGAGCGGTTTTACGTGTACATCTTCCCTCGGTAATATAAACGGAAAATCAGGAACATTTTAGTTAATTCTAATGATAACACATTGATTTTTATCATTTGTATTGGAAACAAATTGTCATATGTCTTTTCTTGGATCTAAATAATACGAAACCTCGCTCTGTGATTTGAAGTTAAAATCCTCAAATATGGTTAAATAGTGACTTTTTCACGTTTTTCATGTAGTTTGATACTACGTAAATATATTCATTTTAACCAATATTTCGATTCTATTTCATGTAGAATCACGATATGTGATTTGGCCGTCAAATATCAGAATTTCGCAAAATATTGCATTTTAAGCAAGTTTTCTTGCATTTTGTTTCGTACGAAAAATCATCGAATTTAGCAATATTTTGACGTTTATCATCCCCTTTTCCTTTATGTGACTTAAACAAAATATCATCGAATTAGGCAATATTTTGCCGTTTTCCACGTTTTTGTGAATTTACAGTCTATGGGTATTAATTCATATATATACGATAAAAATGATGCAAACACATAATTGATTAGATAATAACCTTAAATACTTCATTTTCAATCATCTATTCGTTTCTCGTTAAAATACTGAGTAAGATATTGAAAAGGGGAGAAGTTCTGTTCTTATTGCATATATCGACGTTTCAGCCGGAATAGAGCGATTTTCGTGTACATCTTGATGAAGATGTACACGTAAAACCGCTCTAATCCGGCTGAAAAGTCGATATATGCAATAAAAACCGAACTTCTCCCCTTTTCAATATCTTACTCAGTATTTTAACGAGAAACAAATAGATGATTGAAAATGAAGTATTTAAGGTTATTATCTAATCAATTATGTGTTTGCATAATTTTTATCGTATATATATGAATTTATACCCATAGACTGTAAATTCACAAAAACGTGGAAAACGGCAAAATATTGCCTAATTCGATGATATTTTGTTTAAGTCACATAAAGGAAGAGGGGATGATAAACGTCAAAATATTGCTAAATTCGATGATTTTTCGTACGAAACAAAATGCAAGAAAACTTGCTTCAAATGCAATATTTTGCGAAATTGTGATATTTGACGGTCAAATCACATATCGTGATTCTACATGAAATAGAATCGAAATATTGGTTAAAATGAATATATTTACGTAGTATCAAACTACATGAAAAACGTAAAAAAGTCACTATTTAACCATATTTGAGGATTTTAACTTCAAATCACAGAGCGAGGTTTTGTATTATTTAGATCCAAGAAAAGACATATGACAATTTGTTTCCAATACAAATGATAAAAATCAATGTGTTATCATTAGAATTAACTAAAATGTTCCTGATTTTCCGTTTATATTAACGAGGGAAGATGTACACGAAAATCGCTCTATTCTGGCTGAAACGTCGATATATGCAATAAAAACCGAACTTCTCCCCTTTTCAATATCTTACTCAGTATTTTAACGAGAAACAAATAGATGATTGAAAATGAAGTATTTAAGGTTATTATCTAATCAATTATGTGTTTGCATAATTTTTATCGTATATATATGAATTAATACCCATAGACTGTAAATTCACAAAAACGTGGAAAAACGGCAAAATATTGCCTAATTCGATGATATTTTGTTCAAGTCACATAAAGGAAAAGGGGATGATAAACGTCAAAATATTGCTAAATTCGATGATTTTTCGTACGAAACAAAATGCAAGAAAACTTGCTTAAAATGCAATATTTTGCGAAATTCTGATATTTGACGGCCAAATCACATATCGTGATTCTACATGAAATAGAATCGAAATATTGGTTAAAATGAATATATTTACGTAGTATCAAACTACATGAAAAACGTGAAAAAGTCACTATTTAACCATATTTGAGGATTTTAACTTCAAATCATAGAGCGAGGTTTCGTATTATTTAGATCCAAGAAAAGACATATGACAATGTTGTTTCCAATACAAATGATAAAAATCAATGTGTTATCATTAGAATTAACTAAAATGTTCCTGATTTTCCGTTTATATTACCGAGGGAAGATGTACACGTAAAACCGCTCTAATCCGGCTGAAAAGTCGATATATGCAATAAAAACCGAACTTCTCCCCTTTTCAATATCTTACTCAGTATTTTAACGAGAAACAAATAGATGATTGAAAATGAAGTATTTAAGGTTATTATCTAATCAATTATGTGTTTGCATAATTTTTATCGTATATATATGAATTTATACCCATAGACTGTAAATTCACAAAAACGTGGAAAACGGCAAAATATTGCCTAATTCGATGATATTTTGTTTAAGTCACATAAAGGAAGAGGGGATGATAAACGTCAAAATATTGCTAAATTCGATGATTTTTCGTACGAAACAAAATGCAAGAAAACTTGCTTCAAATGCAATATTTTGCGAAATTGTGATATTTGACGGTCAAATCACATATCGTGATTCTACATGAAATAGAATCGAAATATTGGTTAAAATGAATATATTTACGTAGTATCAAACTACATGAAAAACGTAAAAAAGTCACTATTTAACCATATTTGAGGATTTTAACTTCAAATCACAGAGCGAGGTTTTGTATTATTTAGATCCAAGAAAAGACATATGACAATTTGTTTCCAATACAAATGATAAAAATCAATGTGTTATCATTAGAATTAACTAAAATGTTCCTGATTTTCCGTTTATATTAACGAGGGAAGATGTACACGAAAATCGCTCTATTCTGGCTGAAACGTCGATATATGCAATAAAAACCGAACTTCTCCCCTTTTCAATATCTTACTCAGTATTTTAACGAGAAACAAATAGATGATTGAAAATGAAGTATTTAAGGTTATTATCTAATCAATTATGTGTTTGCATAATTTTTATCGTATATATATGAATTAATACCCATAGACTGTAAATTCACAAAAACGTGGAAAAACGGCAAAATATTGCCTAATTCGATGATATTTTGTTCAAGTCACATAAAGGAAAAGGGGATGATAAACGTCAAAATATTGCTAAATTCGATGATTTTTCGTACGAAACAAAATGCAAGAAAACTTGCTTAAAATGCAATATTATGCGAAATTCTAAGATTTGAAGGCCAAATCACATATCGTGATACTACATGAAATAGTATCGAAATATTGGTAAAAATGAATATATTTACGTAATATCAAACTACATGAAAAACGTGAAAAAAGTCAATATTTAACCATATTTGAGGATTTTAACTTCAAATCACAGAGCGAGGTTTCGCATTATTTAGATCCAAGAAAAGACATATGACAATGTTGTTTCCAATACAAATGATAAAAATCAATGTGTTTTCATTAGTATTAACTAAAATGTTACTGATTTTCCGTTTATATTACCGATGGCAGATGTACACGAAAATCGCTCTATTCCGGCTGAAACGTCGATATATGCAAAAAAAAACAGACCTTCTCCCCTTTTCAATATCTTACTCAGTATTTTAACGAGAAACAAATAGATGATTGAAAATGAAGTATTTAAGGTTATTATCTAATCAATTATGTGTTTGCATCATTTTTATCGTATATATATGAATTAATACCCATAGACTGTAAATTCACAAAAACGTGGAAAACGGCAAAATATTGCCTAATTCGATGATATTTTGTTTAAGTCACATAAAGGAAAAGGGGATGATAAACGTCAAAATATTGCTAAATTCGATGATTTTTCGTACGAAACAAAATGCAAGAAAACTTACTTTAAATGCAATATTTGGCGAAATTCTGATATATGACGGCCAAATCACATATCGTGATTCTACATGAAATAGAATCGAAATATTGGTTAAAATGAATATATTTACGTAGTATTAAACTACATGAAAAAGGTGAAAAAAGTCACTATTTAACCATATTTGAGGATTTTAACTTCAAATCATAGAGCGAGGTTTCGTATTATTTAGATCCAAGAAAAGACATATGACAATGTTGTTTCCAATACAAATGATAAAAATCAATGTGTTTTCATTAGAATTACCAAAAATGTTCCTGATTTTCCGTTTATATTACCGAGGGAAGATGTACACGTAAAACCGCTCTAATCCGGCTGAAACGTCGATATATGCAATAAAAACCGAACTTCTCCCCTTTTCAATATCTTACTCAGTATTTTAACGAGAAACAAATAGATGATTGAAAATGATGTATTTAAGGTTGTTATCTAATCAATTATGTGTTTGCATCATTTTTATCGTATATATATGAATTAATACCCATAGACTGTAAATTCACAAAAACGTGGAAAACGGCAAAATATTGCCTAATTCGATGATATTTTGTTTAAGTCACATAAAGGAAAAGGGGATGATAAACGTCAAAATATTGCAAAATTCGATGATTTTTCGTACGAAACAAAATGCAAGAAAACTTGCTTCAAATGCAATATTTTGCGAAATTGTGATATTTGACGGTCAAATCACATATCGTGATTCTACATGAAACAGAATCGAAATATTGGTTAAAATGAATATATTTACGTAGTATCAAACTACATGAAAAACGTGAAAAAGTCACTATTTAACCATATTTGAGGATTTTAACTTCAAATCACAGAGCGAGGTTTCGTATTATTTAGATCCAAGAAAAGACATATGACAATGTTGTTTCCAATACAAATGATAAAAATCAATGTGTTTTCATTAGTATTAACTAAAATGTTACTGATTTTCCGTTTATATTACCGATGGCAGATGTAGACGAAAATCGCTCTATTCCGGCTGAAACGTCGATATATGCAAAAAAAAAACAGACCTTCTCCCCTTTTCAATATCTTACTCAGTATTTTAACGAGAAACAAATAGATGATTGAAAATGAAGTATTTAAGGTTATTATCTAATCAATTATGTGTTTGCATCATTTTTATCGTATATATATGAATTAATACCCATAGACTGTAAATTCACAAAAACGTGGAAAACGGCAAAATATTGCCTAATTCGATGATATTTTGTTTAAGTCACATAAAGGAAAAGGGGATGATAAACGTCAAAATATTGCTAAATTCGATGATTTTTCGTACGAAACAAAATGCAAGAAAACTTGCTTAAAATGCAATATTTTGCGAAATTCTGATATATGACGGCCAAATCACATATCGTGATTCTACATGAAATAGAATCGAAATATTGGTTAAAATGAATATATTTACGTAGTATCAAACTACATGAAAAACGTGAAAAAGTCACTATTTAACCATATTTGAGGATTTTAACTTCAAATCACAGAGCGAGGTTTCGTATTATTTAGATCCAAGAAAAGACATATGACAATTTGTTTCCAATACAAATGATAAAAATCAATGTGTTATCATTAGAATTAACTAAAATGTTCCTGATTTTCCGTTTATATTACCGAGGGAAGATGTACACGTAAAACCGCTCTAATCCGGCTGAAACGTCGATATATGCAATAAAAACCGAACTTCTCCCCTTTTCAATATTTTACTCAGTGTTTTAACGAGAAACAAATAGATGATTGAAAATGAAGTATTTAAGGTTATTATCTAATCAATTATGCGTTTGCATCATTTTTATCGTATATATATGAATTAATACCCATAGACTGTAAATTCACAAAAACGTGGAAAACGGCAAAATATTGCCTAATTCGATGATATTTTGTTTAAGTCACATAAAGGAAATGGGGATGATAAACGTCAAAATATTGCAAAATTCGATGATTTTTCGTACGAAACAAAATGCAAGAAAACTTGCTTCAAATGCAATATTTTGCGAAATTGTGATATTTGACGGTCAAATCACATATCGTGATTCTACATGAAACAGAATCGAAATATTGGTTAAAATGAATATATTTACGTAGTATCAAACTTCATGAAAAACGTGAAAAATGTCAATATTTAACCATATTTGAGGATTTTAACTTCAAATCACAGAGCGAGGTTTCGTATTATTTAGATCCAAGAAAAGACATATGACAATGTTGTTTCCAATACAAATGATAAAAATCAATGTGTTATCATTAGAATTAACTTAAATGTTCCTGATTTTCCGTTTATATTACCGAGGGAAGATGTACACGTAAAACCGCTCTAATCCGGCTGAAAAGTCGATATATGCAATAAAAACCGAACTTCTCCCCTTTTCAATATCTTACTCAGTATTTTAACGAGAAACAAATAGATGATTGAAAATGAAGTATTTAAGGTTATTATCTAATCAATTATGTGTTTGCATAATTTTTATCGTATATATATTAATTAATACCCATAAACTGTAAATTCACAAAAACGTGGAAAACGGCAAAATATTGCCTAATTCGATGATATTTTGTTCAAGTCACATAAAGGAAAAGGGGATGATAAACGTCAAAATATTGCTAAATTCGATGATTTTTCGTACGAAACAAAATGCAAGAAAACTTGCTTAAAATGCAATATTATGCGAAATTCTGAGATTTGAAGGCCAAATCACATATCGTTATACTACATGAAATAATATCGAAATATTGGTAAAAATTAATATATTTAGGTAATATCAAACTACATGAAAAACGTGAAAAAAGTCAATATATAACCATATTTGAGGATTTTAACTTCAAATCACAGAGCGAGGTTTCGTATTATTTAGATCCAAGAAAAGACATATGACAATGTTGTTTCCAATACAAATGATAAAAATCAATGTGTTTTCATTAGTATTAACTAAAATGTTACTGATTTTCCGTTTATATTACCGATGGAAGATGTACACGAAAATCGCTCTATTCCGGCTGAAACGTCGATATATGCAATAAAAACAGAACTTCTCCCCTTTTCAATATCTTACTCAGTATTTTAACGAGAAACAAATGGATGATTGAAAATGAAGTATTTAAGGTTATTATCTAATCAATTATGTTTTTGCATCATTTTTATCGTATATATATGAATTAATACCCATAGACTGTAAATTCACAAAAACGTGGAAAACGGCAAAATATTGCCTAATTCGATGATATTTTGTTCAAGTCACATAAAGGAAAAGGGGATGATAAACGTCAAAATATTGCTAAATTCGATGATTTTTCGTACGAAACAAAATGCAAGAAAACTTGCTTAAAATGCAATATTATGCGAAATTCTAAGATTTGAAGGCCAAATCACATATCGTGATACTACATGAAATAGTATCGAAATATTGGTAAAAATGAATATATTTACGTAATATCAAACTACATGAAAAACGTGAAAAAAGTCAATATTTAACCATATTTGAGGATTTTAACTTCAAATCACAGAGCGAGGTTTCGTATTATTTAGATCCAAGAAAAGACATATGACAATGTTGTTTCCAATACAAATCATAAAAATCAATGTGTTTTCATTAGTATTAACTAAAATGTTACTGATTTTCCGTTTATATTACCGATGGAAGATGTACACGAAAATCGCTCTATTCCGGCTGAAACGTCGATATATGCAATAAAAACAGAACTTCTCCCCTTTTCAATATCTTACTCAGTATTTTAACGAGAAACAAATAGATGATTGAAAATGAAGTATTTAAGGTTATTATCTAATCAATTATGTGTTTGCATAATCTCTATCGTATATATATGAATTAATACCCATAGACTGTAAATTCACAAAAACGTGGAAAACGGCAAAATATTGCCTAATTCGATGATATTTTGTTTAAGTCACATAAAGGAAAAGGGGATGATAAACGTCAAAATATTGCTAAATTCGATGATTTTTCGTACGAAACAAAATGCAAGAAAACTTGCTTAAAATGCAATATTTTGCGAAATTCTGATATATGACGGCCAAATCATATATCGTGATTCTACATGAAATAGAATCGAAATATTGGTTAAAATGAATATATTTACGTAGTATTAAACTACATGAAAAAGGTGAAAAAAGTCACTATTTAACCATATTTGAGGATTTTAACTTCAAATCATAGAGCGAGGTTTCGTATTATTTAGATCCAAGAAAAGACATATGACAATGTTGTTTCCAATACAAATGATAAAAATCAATGTGTTTTCATTAGAATTACCAAAAATGTTCCTGATTTTCCGTTTATATTACCGAGGGAAGATGTACACGTAAAACCGCTCTAATCCGGCTGAAACGTCGATATATGCAATAAAAACCGAACTTCTCCCCTTTTCAATATTTTACTCAGTATTTTAACGAGAAACAAATAGATGATTGAAAATGAAGTATTTAAGGATATTATCTAATCAATTATGTGTTTGCATAATTTTTATCGTATATATATGAATTAATACCCATAGACTGAAAATTCACAAAAACGTGGAAAAACGGCAAAATATTGCCTAATTCGATGATATTTTGTTTAAATCACATAAAGGAAAAGGGGATGATAAACGTCAAAATATTGCTAAATTCGGTGATTTTTCGTACGAAACAAAATGCAAGAAAACTTGCTTAAAATGCAATATTATGCGAAATTCTGAGATTTGAAGGCCAAATCACATAACGTGATACTACATGAAATAGTATCGAAATATTGGTAAAAATGAATATATTTACGTAATATCAAACTACATGAAAAACGTGAAAAAAGTCAATATTTAACCATATTTAAGGATTTTAACTTCAAATCACAGAGCGAGGTTTTGTATTATTTAGATCCAAGAAAAGACATATGACAATGTTGTTTCCAATACAAATGATAAAAATCAATGTGTTTTCATTAGTATTAACTAAAATGTTACTGATTTTCCGTTTATATTACCGATGGCAGATGTACACGAAAATCGCTCTATTCCGGCTGAAACGTCGATATATGCAATAAAAACAGAACGTCTCCCCTTTTCAATATCTTACTCAGTATTTTAACGAGAAACAAATAGATGATTGAAAATGATGTATTTAAGGTTGTTATCTAATCAATTATGTGTTTGCATCATTTTTATCGTATATATATGAATTAATACCCATAGACTGTAAATTCACAAAAACGTGGAAAACGGCAAAATATTGCCTAATTCGATGATATTTTGTTTAAGTCACATAAAGGAAAAGGGGATGATAAACGTCAAAATATTGCTAAATTCGATGATTTTTCGTACGAAACCAAATGCAAGAAAACTTGCTTAAAATGCAATATTTTGCGAAATTCTGATATATGACGGCCAAATCACATATCGTGATTCTACATGAAATAGAATAGAAATATTGGTTAAAATGAATATATTTACGTAGTATCAAACAACATGAAAAACGTGAAAAAGTCACTATTTAACCATATTTGAGGATTTTAACTTCAAATCACAGAGCGAGGTTTCGTATTATTTAGATCCAAGAAAAGACATAAGACAATTTGTTTCCAATACAAATGATAAAAATCAATGTGTTATCATTAGAATTAACTAAAATGTTCCTGATTTTCCGTTTATATTACCGAGGGAAGATGTACACGTAAAACCGCTCTAATCCGGCTGAAACGTCGATATATGCAATAAAAACCGAACTTCTCCCCTTTTCAATATTTTACTCAGTGTTTTAACGAGAAACAAATAGATGATTGAAAATGAAGTATTTAAGGTTATTATCTAATAAATTATGCGTTTGCATCATTTTTGTCGTATATATATGAATTAATACCCATAGACTGTAAATTCACAAAAACGTGGAAAACGGCAAAATATTGCCTAATTCGATGATATTTTGTTTAAGTCACATAAAGGAAAAGGGGATGATAAACGTCAAAATATTGCTAAATTCGATGATTTTTCGTACGAAACAAAATGCAAGAAAACTTGCTTCAAATGCAATATTTTGCGAAATTGTGATATTTGACGGTCAAATCACATATCGTGATTCTACATGAAATAGAATCGAAATATTGGTTAAAATGAATATATTTACGTAGTATCAAACTACATGAAAAACGTGAAAAAGTCACTATTTAACCATATTTGAGGATTTTAACTTCAAATCACAGAGCGAGGTTTCGTATTATTTAGATCCAAGAAAAGACATATGACAATTTGTTTCCAATACAAATTATAAAAATCAATGTGTTATCATTAGAATTAACTAAAATGTTCCTGATTTTCCGTTTATATTACCGAGGGAAGATGTACACGAAAATCGCTCTATTCTGGCTGAAACGTCGATATATGCAAAAAAAACCGAACTTCTCCCCTTTTCAATATCTTACTCAGTATTTTAACGAGAAACAAATAGATGATTGAAAATGAAGTATTTAAGGTTATTATCTAATCAATTATGTGTTTGCATAATTTTTGTCGTATATATATGAATTAATACCCATAGACTGTAAATTCACAAAAACGTGGAAAACGGCAAAATATTGCCTAATTCGATGAGATTTTTTGTTCAAGTCACATAAAGGAAAAGGGGATGATAAACGTCAAAATATTGCTAAATTCGATGATTTTTCGTACGAAACAAAATGCAAGAAAACTTGCTTAAAATGCAATATTATGCGAAATTCTAAGATTTGAAGGCCAAATCACATATCGTGATACTACATGAAATAGTATCGAAATATTGGTAAAAATGAGTATATTTACGTAATATCAAACTACATGAAAAACGTGAAAAAAGTCAATATTTAACCATATTAGAGGATTTTAACTTCAAATCACAGAGCGAGGTTTCATATTATTCAGATCCAAGAAAAGACATATGACAATGTTGTTTCCAATACAAATGATAAAAATCAATGTGTTTTCATTAGTATTAACTAAAATGTTACTGATTTTCCGTTTATATTACCGATGGCAGATGTACACGAAAATCGCTCTATTCCGGCTGAAACGTCGATATATGCAAAAAAACAGACCTTCTCCCCTTTTCAATATCTTACTCAGTATTTTAACGAGAAACAAATAGATGATTGAAAATGAAGTATTTAAGGTTATTATCTAATCAATTATGTGTTTGCATCACTTTTATCGTATATATATGAATTATTACCCATAGACTGTAAATACACAAAAACGTGGAAAACGGCAAAATATTGCCTAATTCGATGATATTTTGTTTAAGTCACATAAAGGAAAAGGGGATGATAAACGTCAAAATATTGCTAAATTCGATGATTTTTCGTACGAAACAAAATGCAAGGAAACTTGCTTAAAATGCAATATTTTGCGAAATTTTGATATATGACGGCCAAATCACATATCGTGATTCTACATGAAATAGAATCGAAATATTGGTTAAAATGAATATATTTACGTAGTATTAAACTACATGAAAATGGTGAAAAAAGTCACAATTTAACCATATTTGAGGATTTTAACTTCAAATCATAGAGCGAGGTTTCGTATTATTTAGATCCAAGAAAAGACATATGACAATGTTGTTTCCAATACAAATGATAAAAATCAATGTGTTTTCATTAGAATTAACAAAAATGTTCCTGATTTTCCGTTTATATTACCGAGGGAAGATGTACACGTAAAACCGCTCTAATCCGGCTGAAACGTCGATATATGCAATAAAAACCGAACTTCTCCCCTTTTCAATATTTTACTCAGTATTTTAGCGAGAAACAAATAGATGATTGAAAATGAAGTTTTTAAGGTTATTATCTAATCATTTATGTGTTTGCATAATTTTTATCGTATATATATGAATTAATACCCATAGACTGAAAATTCACAAAAACGTGGAAAAACGGCAAAATATTGCCTAATTCGATGATATTTTGTTTAAATCACATAGAGGAAAAGGGGATGATAAACGTCAAAATATTGCTAAATTCGATGATTTTTCGTACGAAACAAAATGCAAGAAAACTTGCTTAAAATGCAATATTATGCGAAATTATGAGATTTGAAGGCCAAATCACATAACGTGATACTACATGAAATAGTATCGAAATATTGGTAAAAATGAATATTTTTACGTAATATCAAACTACATGAAAAACGTGAAAAAAGTCAATATTTAACCATATTTAAGGATTTTAACTTCAAATCACAGAGCGAGGTTTCGTATTATTTAGATCCAAGAAAAGACATATGACAATGTTGTTTCCAATACAAATGATAAAAATCAATGTGTTTTCATTAGTATTAACTAAAATGTTACTGATTTTCCGTTTATATTACCGATGGCAGATGTACACGAAAATCGCTCTATTCCGGCTGAAACGTCGATATATGCAATAAAAACAGAACGTCTCCCCTTCTCAATATCTTACTCAGTATTTTAACGAGAAACAAATAGATGATTGAAAATGATGTATTTAAGGTTATTATCTAATCAATTATGTGTTTGCATCATTTTTATCGTATATATATGAATTAATACCCATAGACTGTAAATTCACAAAAACGTGGAAAACGGCAAAATATTGCCTAATTCGATGATATTTTGTTTAAGTCACATAAAGGAAAAGGGGATGATAAACGTCAAAATATTGCTAAATTCGATGATTTTTCGTACGAAACAAAATGCAAGAAAACTTGCTTAAAATGCAATATTTTGCGAAATTCTGATATATGACGGCCAAATCATATATCGTGATTCTACATGAAATAGAATCGAAATATTGGTTAAAATGAATATATTTACGTAGTATTAAACTACATGAAAAAGGTGAAAAAAGTCACTATTTAACCATATTTGAGGATTTTAACTTCAAATCATAGAGCGAGGTTTCGTATTATTTAGATCCAAGAAAAGACATATGACAATGTTGTTTCCAATACAAATGATAAAAATCAATGTGTTTTCATTAGAATTACCAAAAATGTTCCTGATTTTCCGTTTATATTACCGAGGGAAGATGTACACGTAAAACCGCTCTAATCCGGCTGAAACGTCGATATATGCAATAAAAACCGAACTTCTCCCCTTTTCAATATTTTACTCAGTATTTTAACGAGAAACAAATAGATGATTGAAAATGAAGTATTTAAGGATATTATCTAATCAATTATGTGTTTGCATAATTTTTATCGTATATATATGAATTAATACCCATAGACTGAAAATTCACAAAAACGTGGAAAAACGGCAAAATATTGCCTAATTCGATGATATTTTGTTTAAATCACATAAAGGAAAAGGGGATGATAAACGTCAAAATATTGCTAAATTCGGTGATTTTTCGTACGAAACAAAATGCAAGAAAACTTGCTTAAAATGCAATATTATGCGAAATTCTGAGATTTGAAGGCCAAATCACATAACGTGATACTACATGAAATAGTATCGAAATATTGGTAAAAATGAATATATTTACGTAATATCAAACTACATGAAAAACGTGAAAAAAGTCAATATTTAACCATATTTAAGGATTTTAACTTCAAATCACAGAGCGAGGTTTTGTATTATTTAGATCCAAGAAAAGACATATGACAATGTTGTTTCCAATACAAATGATAAAAATCAATGTGTTTTCATTAGTATTAACTAAAATGTTACTGATTTTCCGTTTATATTACCGATGGCAGATGTACACGAAAATCGCTCTATTCCGGCTGAAACGTCGATATATGCAATAAAAACAGAACGTCTCCCCATTTCAATATCTTACTCAGTATTTTAACGAGAAACAAATAGATGATTGAAAATGATGTATTTAAGGTTGTTATCTAATCAATTATGTGTTTGCATCATTTTTATCGTATATATATGAATTAATACCCATAGACTGTAAATTCACAAAAACGTGGAAAACGGCAAAATATTGCCTAATTCGATGATATTTTGTTTAAGTCACATAAAGGAAAAGGGGATGATAAACGTCAAAATATTGCTAAATTCGATGATTTTTCGTACGAAACCAAATGCAAGAAAACTTGCTTAAAATGCAATATTTTGCGAAATTCTGATATATGACGGCCAAATCACATATCGTGATTCTACATGAAATAGAATAGAAATATTGGTTAAAATGAATATATTTACGTAGTATCAAACAACATGAAAAACGTGAAAAAGTCACTATTTAACCATATTTGAGGATTTTAACTTCAAATCACAGAGCGAGGTTTCGTATTATTTAGATCCAAGAAAAGACATATGACAATTTGTTTCCAATACAAATGATAAAAATCAATGTGTTATCATTAGAATTAACTAAAATGTTCCTGATTTTCCGTTTATATTACCGAGGGAAGATGTACACGTAAAACCGCTCTAATCCGGCTGAAACGTCGATATATGCAATAAAAACCGAACTTCTCCCCTTTTCAATATTTTACTCAGTGTTTTAACGAGAAACAAATAGATGATTGAAAATGAAGTATTTAAGGTTATTATCTAATAAATTATGCGTTTGCATCATTTTTGTCGTATATATATGAATTAATACCCATAGACTGTAAATTCACAAAAACGTGGAAAACGGCAAAATATTGCCTAATTCGATGATATTTTGTTTAAGTCACATAAAGGAAAAGGGGATGATAAACGTCAAAATATTGCTAAATTCGATGATTTTTCGTACGAAACAAAATGCAAGAAAACTTGCTTCAAATGCAGTATTTTGCGAAATTGTGATATTTGACGGTCAAATCACATATCGTGATTCTACATGAAATAGAATCGAAATATTGGTTAAAATGAATATATTTACGTAGTATCAAACTACATGAAAAACGTGAAAAAGTCACTATTTAACCATATTTGAGGATTTTAACTTCAAATCACAGAGCGAGGTTTCGTATTATTTAGATCCAAGAAAAGACATATGACAATTTGTTTCCAATACAAATTATAAAAATCAATGTGTTATCATTAGAATTAACTAAAATGTTCCTGATTTTCCGTTTATATTACCGAGGGAAGATGTACACGAAAATCGCTCTATTCTGGCTGAAACGTCGATATATGCAATAAAAACCGAACTTCTCCCCTTTTCAATATCTTACTCAGTATTTTAACGAGAAACAAATAGATGATTGAAAATGAAGTATTTAAGGTTATTATCTAATCAATTATGTGTTTGCATAATTTTTGTCGTATATATATGAATTAATACCCATAGACTGTAAATTCACAAAAACGTGGAAAACGGCAAAATATTGCCTAATTCGATGAGATTTTTTGTTCAAGTCACATAAAGGAAAAGGGGATGATAAACGTCAAAATATTGCTAAATTCGATGATTTTTCGTACGAAACAAAATGCAAGAAAACTTGCTTAAAATGCAATATTATGCGAAATTCTAAGATTTGAAGGCCAAATCACATATCGTGATACTACATGAAATAGTATCGAAATATTGGTAAAAATGAATATATTTACGTAATATCAAACTACATGAAAAACGTGAAAAAAGTCAATATTTAACCATATTGGAGGATTTTAACTTCAAATCACAGAGCGAGGTTTCATATTATTCAGATCCAAGAAAAGACATATGACAATGTTGTTTCCAATACAAATGATAAAAATCAATGTGTTTTCATTAGTATTAACTAAAATGTTACTGATTTTCCGTTTATATTACCGATGGCAGATGTACACGAAAATCGCTCTATTCCGGATGAAACGTCGATATATGCAAAAAAACAGACCTTCTCCCCTTTTCAATATCTTACTCAGTATTTTAACGAGAAACAAATAGATGATTGAAAATGAAGTATTTAAGGTTATTATCTAATCAATTATGTGTTTGCATCACTTTTATCGTATATATATGAATTATTACCCATAGACTGTAAATACACAAAAACGTGGAAAACGGCAAAATATTGCCTAATTCGATGATATTTTGTTTAAGTCACATAAAGGAAAAGGGGATGATAAACGTCAAAATATTGCTAAATTCGATGATTTTTCGTACGAAACAAAATGCAAGGAAACTTGCTTAAAATGCAATATTTTGCGAAATTTTGATATATGACGGCCAAATCACATATCGTGATTCTACATGAAATAGAATCGAAATATTGGTTAAAATGAATATATTTACGTAGTATTAAACTACATGAAAAAGGTGAAAAAAGTCACTATTTAACCATATTTGAGGATTTTAACTTCAAATCATAGAGCGAGGTTTCGTATTATTTAGATCCAAGAAAAGACATATGACAATGTTGTTTCCAATACAAATGATAAAAATCAATGTGTTTTCATTAGAATTAACAAAAATGTTCCTGATTTTCCGTTTATATTACCGAGGGAAGATGTACACGTAAAACCGCTCTAATCCGGCTGAAACGTCGATATATGCAATAAAAACCGAACTTCTCCCCTTTTCAATATTTTACTCAGTATTTTAGCGAGAAACAAATAGATGATTGAAAATGAAGTTTTTAAGGTTATTATCTAATCAATTATGTGTTTGCATAATTTTTATCGTATATATATGAATTAATACCCATAGACTGAAAATTCACAAAAACGTGGAAAAACGGCAAAATATTGCCTAATTCGATGATATTTTGTTTAAATCACATAAAGGAAAAGGGGATGATAAACGTCAAAATATTGCTAAATTCGATGATTTTTCGTACGAAACAAAATGCAAGAAAACTTGCTTAAAATGCAATATTATGCGAAATTCTGAGATTTGAAGGCCAAATCACATATTGAGATACTACATGAAATAGTATCGAAATATTGGTAAAAATTAATATATTTACGTAATATCAAACTACATGAAAAACGTGAAAAAAGTCAATATATAACCATATTTGAGGATTTTAACTTCAAATCACAGAGCGAGGTTTCGTATTATTTAGATCCAAGAAAAGACATATGACAATGTTGTTTCCAATACAAATGATAAAAATCAATGTGTTTTCATTAGTATTAACTAAAATGTTACTGATTTTCCGTTTATATTACCGATGGAAGATGTACACAAAAATCGCTCTATTCCGGCTGAAACGTCGATATATGCAATAAAAACAGAACTTCTCCCCTTTTCAATATCTTACTCAGTATTTTAACGAGAAACAAATAGATGATTGAAAATGAAGTATTTAAGGTTATTATCTAATCAATTATGTGTTTGCATCATTTTTATCGTATATATATGAATTAATACCCATAGACTGTAAATTCACAAAAACGTGGAAAACGGCAAAATATTGCCTAATTCGATGATATTTTGTTTAAGTCACATAGAGGAAAAGGGGATGATAAACGTCAAAATATTGCTAAATTCGATGATTTTTCGTACGAAACAAAATGCAAGAAAACTTGCTTAAAATGCAATATTATGCGAAATTCTGAGATTTGAAGGCCAAATCACATATTGAGATACTACATGAAATAGTATCGAAATATTGGTAAAAATTAATATATTTACGTAATATCAAACTACATGAAAAACGTGAAAAAAGTCAATATATAACCATATTTGAGGATTTTAACTTCAAATCACAGAGCGAGGTTTCGTATTATTTAGATCCAAGAAAAGACATATGACAATGTTGTTTCCAATACAAATGATAAAAATCAATGTGTTTTCATTAGTATTAACTAAAATGTTACTGATTTTCCGTTTATATTACCGATGGCAGATGTACACGAAAATCGCTCTATTCCGGCTGAAACGTCGATATATGCAATAAAAACCGAACTTCTCCCCTTTTCAATATCTTACTCAGTATTTTAACGAGAAACAAATAGATGATTGAAAATGAAGTATTTAAGGTTATTATCTAATCAATTATGTGTTTGCATAATTTTTATCGTATATATATGAATTAATACCCATAGACTGTAAATTCACAAAAACGTGGAAAACGGCAAAATATTGCCTAATTCGATGATATTTTGTTCAAGTCACATAAAGGAAAAGGGGATGATAAACGTCAAAATATTGCTAAATTCGATGATTTTTCGTACGAAACAAAATGCAAGAAAACTTGCTTAAAATGCAATATTATGCGAAATTCTAAGATTTGAAGGCCAAATCACATATCGTGATACTACATGAAATAGTATCGAAATATTGGTAAAAATGAATATATTTACGTAATATCAAACTACATGAAAAACGTGAAAAAAGTCAATATTTAACCATATTTGAGGATTTTAACTTCAAATCACAGAGCGAGGTTTCGTATTATTTAGATCCAAGAAAAGACATATGACAATGTTGTTTCCAATACAAATGATAAAAATCAATGTGTTTTCATTAGTATTAACTAAAATGTTACTGATTTTCCGTTTATATTACCGATGGCAGATGTACACGAAAATCGCTCTATTCCGGCTGAAACGTCGATATATGCAAAAAAAACAGACCTTCTCCCCTTTTCAATATCTTACTCAGTATTTTAACGAGAAACAAATAGATGATTGAAAATGAAGTATTTAAGGTTATTATCTAATCAATTATGTGTTTGCATCACTTCTATCGTATATATATGAATTAATACCCATAGACTGTAAATTCACAAAAACGTGGAAAACGGCAAAATATTGCCTAATTCGATGATATTTTGTTTAAGTCACATAAAGGAAAAGGGGATGATAAACGTCAAAATATTGCTAAATTCGATGATTTTTCGTACGAAACAAAATGCAAGAAAACTTGCTTAAAATGCAATATTATGCGAAATTCTGAGATTTGAAGGCCAAATCACATATTGTGATACTACATGAAATAGTATCGAAATATTGGTAAAAATTAATATATTTACGTAGTATTAAACTACATGAAAAAGGTGAAAAAAGTCACTATTTAACCATATTTGAGGATTTTAACTTCAAATCATAGAGCGAGGTTTCGTATTATTTAGATCCAAGGAAAGACATATGACAATGTTGTTTCCAATACAAATGATAAAAATCAATGTGTTTTCATTAGAATTAACAAAAATGTTCCTGATTTTCCGTTTATATTACCGAGGGAAGATGTACACGTAAAACCGCTCTAATCCGGCTGAAACGTCGATATATGCAATAAAAACCGAACTTCTCCCCTTTTCAATATTTTACTCAGTATTTTAACGAGTAACAAATAGATGATTGAAAATGAAGTATTTAAGGTTATTATCTAATCAATTATGTGTTTGCATAATTTTTATCGTATATATATGAATTAATACCCATAGACTGAAAATTCACAAAAACGTGGAAAAACGGCAAAATATTGCCTAATTCGATGATATTTTGTTTAAATCACATAAAGGAAAAGGGGATGATAAACGTCAAAATATTGCTAAATTCGATGATTTTTCGTACGAAACAAAATGCAAGAAAACTTGCTTAAAATGCAATATTATGCGAAATTCTAAGATTTGAAGGCCAAATCACATATCGTGATACTACATGAAATAGTATCGAAATATTGGTAAAAATGAATATATTTACGTAATATCAAACTACATGAAAAACGTGAAAAAAGTCAATATTTAACCATATTTGAGGATTTTAACTTCAAATCACAGAGCGAGGTTTCGTATTATTTAGATCCAAGAAAAGACATATGACAATGTTGTTTCCAATACAAATGATAAAAATCAATGTGTTTTCATTAGTATTAACTAAAATGTTACTGATTTTCCGTTTATATTACCGATGGAAGATGTACACGAAAATCGCTCTATTCCGGCTGAAACGTCGATATATGCAATAAAAACAGAACTTCTCCCCTTTTCAATATCTTACTCAGTATTTTAACGAGAAACAAATAGATGATTGAAAATGAAGTATTTAAGGTTATTATCTAATCAATTATGTGTTTGCATCATTTTTATCGTATATATATGAATTAATACCCATAGACTGTAAATTCACAAAAACGTGGAAAACGGCAAAATATTGCCTAATTCGATGATATTTTGTTTAAGTCACATAGAGGAAAAGGGGATGATAAACGTCAAAATATTGCTAAATTCGATGATTTTTCGTACGAAACAAAATGCAAGAAAACTTGCTTAAAATGCAATATTATGCGAAATTCTGAGATTTGAAGGCCAAATCACATAACGTGATACTACATGAAATAGTATCGAAATATTGGTAAAAATGAATATATTTACGAAATATCAAACTACATGAAAAACGTGAAAAAGTCAATATTTAACCATATTTAAGGATTTTAACTTCAAATCACAGAGCGAGGTTTCGTATTATTTAGATCCAAGAAAAGACATATGACAATGTTGTTTCCAATACAAATGATAAAAATCAATGTGTTTTCATTAGTATTAACTAAAATGTTACTGATTTTCCGTTTATATTACCGATGGAAGATGTACACGAAAATCGCTCTATTCCGGCTGAAACGTCGATATATGCAATAAAAACAGAACTTCTCCCCTTTTCAATATCTTACTCAGTATTTTAACGAGAAACAAATAGATGATTGAAAATGAAGTATTTAAGGTTATTATCTAATCAATTATGTGTTTGCATCATTTTTATCGTATATATATGAATTAATACCCATAGACTGTAAATTCACAAAAACGTGGAAAACGGCAAAATATTGCCTAATTCGATGATATTTTGTTTAAGTCACATAGAGGAAAAGGGGATGATAAACGTCAAAATATTGCTAAATTCGATGATTTTTCGTACGAAACAAAATGCAAGAAAACTTGCTTAAAATGCAATATTATGCGAAATTCTGAGATTTGAAGGCCAAATCACATATTGAGATACTACATGAAATAGTATCGAAATATTGGTAAAAATTAATATATTTACGTAATATCAAACTACATGAAAAACGTGAAAAAAGTCAATATATAACCATATTTGAGGATTTTAACTTCAAATCACAGAGCGAGGTTTCGTATTATTTAGATCCAAGAAAAGACATATGACAATGTTGTTTCCAATACAAATGATAAAAATCAATGTGTTTTCATTAGTATTAACTAAAATGTTACTGATTTTCCGTTTATATTACCGATGGCAGATGTACACGAAAATCGCTCTATTCCGGCTGAAACGTCGATATATGCAATAAAAACCGAACTTCTCCCCTTTTCAATATCTTACTCAGTATTTTAACGAGAAACAAATAGATGATTGAAAATGAAGTATTTAAGGTTATTATCTAATCAATTATGTGTTTGCATAATTTTTATCGTATATATATGAATTAATACCCATAGACTGTAAATTCACAAAAACGTGGAAAACGGCAAAATATTGCCTAATTCGATGATATTTTGTTCAAGTCACATAAAGGAAAAGGGGATGATAAACGTCAAAATATTGCTAAATTCGATGATTTTTCGTACGAAACAAAATGCAAGAAAACTTGCTTAAAATGCAATATTATGCGAAATTCTAAGATTTGAAGGCCAAATCACATATCGTGATACTACATGAAATAGTATCGAAATATTGGTAAAAATGAATATATTTACGTAATATCAAACTACATGAAAAACGTGAAAAAAGTCAATATTTAACCATATTTGAGGATTTTAACTTCAAATCACAGAGCGAGGTTTCGTATTATTTAGATCCAAGAAAAGACATATGACAATGTTGTTTCCAATACAAATGATAAAAATCAATGTGTTTTCATTAGTATTAACTAAAATGTTACTGATTTTCCGTTTATATTACCGATGGCAGATGTACACGAAAATCGCTCTATTCCGGCTGAAACGTCGATATATGCAAAAAAAACAGACCTTCTCCCCTTTTCAATATCTTACTCAGTATTTTAACGAGAAACAAATAGATGATTGAAAATGAAGTATTTAAGGTTATTATCTAATCAATTATGTGTTTGCATCACTTTTATCGTATATATATGAATTAATACCCATAGACTGTAAATTCACAAAAACGTGGAAAACGGCAAAATATTGCCTAATTCGATGATATTTTGTTTAAGTCACATAAAGGAAAAGGGGATGATAAACGTCAAAATATTGCTAAATTCGATGATTTTTCGTACGAAACAAAATGCAAGAAAACTTGCTTAAAATGCAATATTATGCGAAATTCTGAGATTTGAAGGCCAAATCACATATTGTGATACTACATGAAATAGTATCGAAATATTGGTAAAAATTAATATATTTACGTAGTATTAAACTACATGAAAAAGGTGAAAAAAGTCACTATTTAACCATATTTGAGGATTTTAACTTCAAATCATAGAGCGAGGTTTCGTATTATTTAGATCCAAGGAAAGACATATGACAATGTTGTTTCCAATACAAATGATAAAAATCAATGTGTTTTCATTAGAATTAACAAAAATGTTCCTGATTTTCCGTTTATATTACCGAGGGAAGATGTACACGTAAAACCGCTCTAATCCGGCTGAAACGTCGATATATGCAATAAAAACCGAACTTCTCCCCCTTTTCAATATTTTACTCAGTATTTTAACGAGAAACAAATAGATGATTGAAAATGAAGTATTTAAGGTTATTATCTAATCAATTATGTGTTTGCATAATTTTTATCGTATATATATGAATTAATACCCATAGACTGAAAATTCACAAAAACGTGGAAAAACGGCAAAATATTGCCTAATTCGATGATATTTTGTTTAAATCACATAAAGGAAAAGGGGATGATAAACGTCAAAATATTGCTAAATTCGATGATTTTTCGTACGAAACAAAATGCAAGAAAACTTGCTTAAAATGCAATATTATGCGAAATTCTAAGATTTGAAGGCCAAATCACATATCGTGATACTACATGAAATAGTATCGAAATATTGGTAAAAATGAATATATTTACGTAATATCAAACTACATGAAAAACGTGAAAAAAGTCAATATTTAACCATATTTGAGGATTTTAACTTCAAATCACAGAGCGAGGTTTCGTATTATTTAGATCCAAGAAAAGACATATGACAATGTTGTTTCCAATACAAATGATAAAAATCAATGTGTTTTCTATTAAACTATTAAACTATTAAAATTAAAAAATTAAATTTCTATTAAACTATTAATTATTATTTCTATTAAACGTAGTATTAACTAAAATGTTACTGATTTTCCGTTTATATTACCGATGGCAGATGTACACGAAAATCGCTCTATTCCGGCTGAAACGTCGATATATGCAAAAAAAACAGACCTTCTCCCCTTTTCAATATCTTACTCAGTATTTTAACGAGAAACAAATAGATGATTGAAAATGAAGTATTTAAGGTTATTATCTAATCAATTATGTGTTTGCATCACTTTTATCGTATATATATGAATTAATACCCATAGACTGTAAATTCACAAAAACGTGGAAAACGGCAAAATATTGCCTAATTCGATGATATTTTGTTTAAGTCACATAAAGGAAAAGGGGATGATTAACGTCAAAATATTGCTAAATTCGATGATTTTTCGTACGAAACAAAATGCAAGAAAACATGCTTAAAATGCAATATTATGCGAAATTCTGAGATTTGAAGGCCAAATCACATATTGTGATACTACATGAAATAGTATCGAAATATTGGTAAAAATTAATATATTTACGTAGTATTAAACTACATGAAAAAGGTGAAAAAAGTCACTATTTAACCATATTTGAGGATTTTAACTTCAAATCATAGAGCGAGGTTTCGTATTATTTAGATCCAAGAAAAGACATATGACAATGTTGTTTCCAATACAAATGATAAAAATCAATGTGTTTTCATTAGAATTAACAAAAATGTTCCTGATTTTCCGTTTATATTACCGAGGGAAGATGTACACGTAAAACCGCTCTAATCCGGCTGAAACGTCGATATATGCAATAAAAACCGAACTTCTCCCCTTTTCAATATTTTACTCAGTATTTTAACGAGACACAAATAGATGATTGAAAATGAAGTATTTAAGGTTATTATCTAATCAATTATGTGTTTGCATAATTTTTATCGTATATATATGAATTAATACCCATAGACTGAAAATTCACAAAAACGTGGAAAAACGGCAAAATATTGCCTAATTCGATGATATTTTGTTTAAATCACATAAAGGAAAAGGGGATGATAAACGTCAAAATATTGCTAAATTCGATGATTTTTCGTACGAAACAAAATGCAAGAAAACTTGCTTAAAATGCAATATTATGCGAAATTCTGAGATTTGAAGGCCAAATCACATATTGTGATACTACATGAAATAGTATCGAAATATTGGTAAAAATTAATATATTTACGTAATATCAAACTACATGAAAAACGTGAAAAAAGTCAATATATAACCATATTTGAGGATTTTAACTTCAAATCACAGAGCGAGGTTTCGTATTATTTAGATCCAAGAAAAGACATATGACAATGTTGTTTCCAATACAAATGATAAAAATCAATGTGTTTTCATTAGTATTAACTAAAATGTTACTGATTTTCCGTTTATATTACCGATGGAAGATGAACACGAAAATCGCTCTATTCCGGCTGAAACGTCGATATATGCAATAAAAACAGAACTTCTCCCCTTTTCAATATCTTACTCAGTATTTTAACGAGAAACAAATAGATGATTGAAAATGAAGTATTTAAGGTTATTATCTAATCAATTATGTGTTTGCATCATTTTTATCGTATATATATGAATTAATACCCATAGACTGTAAATTCACAAAAACGTGGAAAACGGCAAAATATTGCCTAATTCGATGATATTTTGTTTAAGTCACATAAAGGAAAAGGGGATGATAAACGTCAAAATATTGCTAAATTCGATGATTTTTTCGTACGAAACAAAATGCAAGAAAACTTGCTTAAAATGCAATATTTTGCGAAATTCTGATATTTGACGGCCAAATCACATATCGTGATTCTACATGAAATAGGATCGAAATATTGGTTAAAATGAATATATTTACGTAGTATCAAACTACATGAAAAACGTGAAAAAGTCACTATTTAACCATATTTGAGGATTTTAACTTCAAATCACAGAGCGAGGTTTCGTATTATTTAGATCCAAGAAAAGACATATGACAATGTTGTTTCCAATACAAATGATAAAAATCAATGTGTTATCATTAGAATTAACTAAAATGTTCCTGATTTTCCGTTTATATTACCGAGGGAAGATGTACACGTAAAACCGCTCTAATCCGGCTGAAAAGTCGATATATGCAATAAAAACCGAACTTCTCCCCTTTTCAATATCTTACTCAGTATTTTAACGAGAAACAAATAGATGATTGAAAATGAAGTATTTAAGATTATTATCTAATCAATTATGTGTTTGCATAATTTTTATCGTATATATATGAATTAATACCCATAGACTGTAAATTCACAAAAACGTGGAAAACGGCAAAATATTGCCTAATTCGAAGATATTTTGTTCAAGTCACATAAAGGAAAAGGGGATGATAAACGTCAAAATATTGCTAAATTCGATGAATTTTCGTACGAAACAAAATGCAAGAAATCTTGCTTAAAATGCAATATTATGCGAAATTCTAAGATTTGAAGGCCAAATCACATATCGTGATACTACATGAAATAGTATCGAAATATTGGTAAAAATGAATATATTTACGTAATATCAAACTTCATGAAAAACGTGAAAAAAGTCAATATTTAAGCATATTTGAGGATTTTAACTTCAAATCACAGAGCGAGGTTTCGTATTATTTAGTTCCAAGAAAAGACATATGACAATGTTGTTTCCAATACAAATGATAAAAATCAATGTGTTATCATTAGAATTAACTAAAATGTTCCTGATTTTCCGTTTATATTACCGAGGGAAGATGTACACGTAAAACCGCTCTAATCCGGCTGAAAAGTCGATATATGCAATAAAAACCGAACTTCTCCCCTTTTCAATATCTTACTCAGTATTTTAACGAGAAACAAATAGATGATTGAAAATGAAGTATTTAAGGTTATTATCTAATCAATTATGTGTTTGCATAATTTTTATCGTATATATATGAATTAATACCCATAGACTGTAAATTCACAAAAACGTGGAAAACGGCAAAATATTGCCTAATTCGATGATATTTTGTTCAAGTCACATAAAGGAAAAGGGGATGATAAACGTCAAAATATTGCTAAATTCGATGATTTTTCGTACGAAACAAAATGCAAGAAAACTTGCTTAAAATGCAATATTATGCGAAATTCTGAGATTTGAAGGCCAAATCACATATCGTTATACTACATGAAATAGTATCGAAATATTGGTAAAAATGAATATATTTACGTAATATCAAACTACATGAAAAACGTGAAAAAAGTCAATATATAACCATATTTGAGGATTTTAACTTCAAATCACAGAGCGAGGTTTCGTATTATTTAGATCCAAGAAAAGACATATGACAATGTTGTTTCCAATACAAATGATAAAAATCAATGTGTTTTCATTAGAATTACCAAAAATGTTCCTGATTTTCCGTTTATATTACCGAGGGAAGATGTACACGTAAAACCGCTCTAATCCGGCTGAAACGTCGATATATGCAATAAAAACCGAACTTCTCCCCTTTTCAATATTTTACTCAGTATTTTAACGAGAAACAAACAGTTGATTGAAAATGAAGTATTTAAGGTTATTATCTAATCAATTATGTGTTTGCATAATTTTTACCGTATATATATGAATTAATACCCATAGACTGAAAATTCACAAAAACGTGGAAAAACTGCAAAATATTGCCTAATTCGATGATATTTTGTTTAAATCACATAAAGGAAAAGGGGATGATAAACGTCAAAATATTGCTAAATTCGATGAATTTTCGTACGAAACAAAATGCAAGAAAACTTGCTTAAAATGCAATATTATGCGAAATTCTGAGATTTGAAGGCCAAATCACATCTCGTGATACTACATGAAATAGTATCGAAATATTGGTAAAAATGAATGTATTTACGTAATATCAAACTTCATGAAAAACGTGAAAAAAGTCAATATATAACCATATTTTAGGATTTTAACTTCAAATCACAGAGCGAGGTTTCGTATTATTTAGATCCAAGAAAAGACATATGACAATGTTGTTTCCAATACAAATGATAAAAATCAAAGTGTTATCATTAGAATTAACTAAAATGTTCCTGATTTTCCGTTTATATTACCGAGGGAAGATGTACACGTAAAACCGCTCTAATCCGGCTGAAAAGTCGATATATGCAATAAAAACCGAACTTCTCCCCTTTTCAATATCTTACTCAGTATTTTAACGAGAAACAAATAGATGATTGAAAATGAAGTATTTAAGGTTATTATCTAATCAATTATGTGTTTGCATCACTTTTATCGTATATATATGAATTAATACCCATAGACTGTAAATTCACAAAAACGTGGAAAACGGCAAAATATTGCCTAATTCGATGATATTTTGTTTAAGTCACATAAAGGAAAAGGGGATGATAAACGTCAAAATATTGCTAAATTCGATGATTTTTCGTACGAAACAAAATGCAAGAAAACTTGCTAAAAATGCAATATTTTGCGAAATTCTGATATTTGACGGCCAAATCACATATTGTGATACTACATGAAATAGTATCGAAATATTGGTAAAAATTAATATATTTACGTAATATCAAACTACATGAAAAACGTGAAAAAAGTCAATATATAACCATATTTGAGGATTTTAACTTCAAATCACAGAGCGAGGTTTCGTATTATTTAGATCCAAGAAAAGACATATGACAATGTTGTTTCCAATACAAATGATAAAAAACAATGTGTTTTCATTAGTATTAACTAAAATGTTACTGATTTTCCGTTTATATTACCGATGGAAGATGTACACGTAAAACCGCTCTAATCCGGCTGAAAAGTCGATATATGCAATAAAAACCGAACTTCTCCCCTTTTCAATATCTTACTCAGTATTTTAACGAGAAACAAATAGATGATTGAAAATGAAGTATTTAAGGTTATTATCTAATCAATTATGTGTTTGCATCATTTTTATCGTATATATATGAATTAATACCCATAGACTGTAAATTCACAAAAACGTGGAAAACGGCAAAATATTGCCTAATTCGAAGATATTTTGTTCAAGTCACATAAAGGAAAAGGGGATGATAAACGTCAAAATATTGCTAAATTCGATGAATTTTCGTACGAAACAAAATGCAAGAAATCTTGCTTAAAATGCAATATTATGCGAAATTCTAAGATTTGAAGGCCAAATCACATATCGTGATACTACATGAAATAGTATCGAAATATTGGTAAAAATGAATATATTTACGTAATATCAAACTTCATGAAAAACGTGAAAAAAGTCAATATTTAAGCATATTTGAGGATTTTAACTTCAAATCACAGAGCGAGGTTTCGTATTATTTAGTTCCAAGAAAAGACATATGACAATGTTGTTTCCAATACAAATGATAAAAATCAATGTGTTATCATTAGAATTAACTAAAATGTTCCTGATTTTCCGTTTATATTACCGAGGGAAGATGTACACGTAAAACCGCTCTAATCCGGCTGAAAAGTCGATATATGCAATAAAAACCGAACTTCTCCCCTTTTCAATATCTTACTCAGTATTTTAACGAGAAACAAATAGATGATTGAAAATGAAGTATTTAAGGTTATTATCTAATCAATTATGTGTTTGCATAATTTTTATCGTATATATATGAATTAATACCCATAGACTGTAAATTCACAAAAACGTGGAAAACGGCAAAATATTGCCTAATTCGATGATATTTTGTTCAAGTCACATAAAGGAAAAGGGGATGATAAACGTCAAAATATTGCTAAATTCGATGATTTTTCGTACGAAACAAAATGCAAGAAAACTTGCTTAAAATGCAATATTATGCGAAATTCTGAGATTTGAAGGCCAAATCACATATCGTTATACTACATGAAATAGTATCGAAATATTGGTAAAAATGAATATATTTACGTAATATCAAACTACATGAAAAACGTGAAAAAAGTCAATATATAACCATATTTGAGGATTTTAACTTCAAATCACAGAGCGAGGTTTCGTATTATTTAGATCCAAGAAAAGACATATGACAATGTTGTTTCCAATACAAATGATAAAAATCAATGTGTTTTCATTAGAATTACCAAAAATGTTCCTGATTTTCCGTTTATATTACCGAGGGAAGATGTACACGTAAAACCGCTCTAATCCGGCTGAAACGTCGATATATGCAATAAAAACCGAACTTCTCCCCTTTTCAATATTTTACTCAGTATTTTAACGAGAAACAAACAGTTGATTGAAAATGAAGTATTTAAGGTTATTATCTAATCAATTATGTGTTTGCATAATTTTTACCGTATATATATGAATTAATACCCATAGACTGAAAATTCACAAAAACGTGGAAAAACTGCAAAATATTGCCTAATTCGATGATATTTTGTTTAAATCACATAAAGGAAAAGGGGATGATAAACGTCAAAATATTGCTAAATTCGATGAATTTTCGTACGAAACAAAATGCAAGAAAACTTGCTTAAAATGCAATATTATGCGAAATTCTGAGATTTGAAGGCCAAATCACATCTCGTGATACTACATGAAATAGTATCGAAATATTGGTAAAAATGAATGTATTTACGTAATATCAAACTTCATGAAAAACGTGAAAAAAGTCAATATATAACCATATTTTAGGATTTTAACTTCAAATCACAGAGCGAGGTTTCGTATTATTTAGATCCAAGAAAAGACATATGACAATGTTGTTTCCAATACAAATGATAAAAATCAAAGTGTTATCATTAGAATTAACTAAAATGTTCCTGATTTTCCGTTTATATTACCGAGGGAAGATGTACACGTAAAACCGCTCTAATCCGGCTGAAAAGTCGATATATGCAATAAAAACCGAACTTCTCCCCTTTTCAATATCTTACTCAGTATTTTAACGAGAAACAAATAGATGATTGAAAATGAAGTATTTAAGGTTATTATCTAATCAATTATGTGTTTGCATCACTTTTATCGTATATATATGAATTAATACCCATAGACTGTAAATTCACAAAAACGTGGAAAACGGCAAAATATTGCCTAATTCGATGATAT